>NC_143013.1:8126364-8336364 GCF_055824585.1 Amblyomma mixtum
GTCACCCCATTGAAATGCAATGGGCCCTTATTTTTGAAACGTCCTTCCCGAAGACTTCGCTGGTCTCCTCGCTCAGTTGGCGGCGCAAAAGGTAGGCATTGTCATGGAAAAAGACGAGAACGGCGAAAAGACGAAATGCTAAGTGGGAAAACAAAACTGGAACTGAAAAACCGTGCTGAGCGCCGATTTCATGCACTGCCAAAGGCTGACTTCCGGGACAAGGCCGCTTACTTCCGGTGGCTTCACTTTCGGGCGCCCGATGTAGGGTGCCTCGATGCCAGCGCCGCCGTACGGCGGCGCTGGCATCGAGGCACCCTAGCCCGATGCGGCATCCAGCTCCCCTAGTGGAGATCAGTGGGCGCGTTAAGTTAAAGGACTCGAGCGCGCTCGAGTCGTCAGAGTGCGCTCCAAGTAAGCTAAACGACCACAACTGACTTCCGGTGTGTGTTTGCAGAGCGCGCTCTACGCGCTCCGCCCTCGACGACGGTGTGCGGGAGCGCGGGTCTGGTTTCGTCTGGCGACGTGACGTATTTCCGGGTACTATGGTGCTACTTCCTTTTTGGCGCCTTTCGCGGTTAACGGCAGTTATGGCTGCGCGGTCTGTGCTCGTCGTGAACACAAACACAGGTACGTACGTAAACTGTTGCTATAGTTCGTCGGTGACCTTGTTTTAATCGTTGGTGCATTTGCAGGGTTCGTACTTGATACGGCTGCTGCGACTGTAGGACCTGACTTACTTGAGCTTTGCGGAGATGCGGCGGGCACACGGTCGGATGTTTACGCGGAAACCGCTCAATGCGACGACTCAGGTGTGTATGAGTTTTTAATGCCTTGTTTCGTTCTTTGAGCCATCAAGAGTGTTCTGTTCGTTTCCAGAAAACGAGCAGTTACGAGCGACAACTGCGGGAATCTTGCGTTGAAAATCTAAATTCTTGCTTTTGCCTTGTGTTGCTGGCGTAGCGCAGCCAGCTTTATTGTAAAGCTGTAGCTAAGTTTATGGCACGTTGTCGAGCGCGATGTGTTGTACGTCGCCGCACTTAGCGAAAATAAGTACAAAGCGCGTTCGGAAATTCATGAAATCGGTACTTCCTTCAAACGTTGTACTTGGTGCAGGCAAACGCTCGTTCTTGCCAAAGTGCTTGCAACAGTAGGGTTCTTGAGAGAATATTATAATATATGAAATCTGTTTAAATTTCTTGAGTTGCATTTTCACTGATAGAAATTGTGACATGATATGAATTTTCACTTTTTGCCGGGTTAATTCTCCGCTGTACTCGCACACAGGCGGTTATTGGAGGTATTCACTGCCACTATTTTTGACGCACAGGGTGACGAAGACCTCTTTTTTTTGTCACTTTTTTAGCGTCAATTCTTAAATGAGTCCTGGTGTAGGCTGATGTACACCATGACTGAATGACTTTTACAGAGGACCAGTTTTCCCTCTGGACTGCTGAAAGTGATGACTACGACCATAACTACAACAGTTAGTAAAGCCTCTTTTCTTTGAATTGAAATGGTTTTCATGCTCTGTTACTAATCTCTTATGCGGGGGCTTAAGCTGTAGCTCTCCTTTATGCTGTAGGTCTCCCAAAAGGAAGTTCAAGTTGGGTACACGCCGAGGTACTTCTCCTGATTTCATCTTATGAGAATCATAAAGAAGACTTCAGTGATAGAAAGAGAAAGAGGAAAGACAATTGGAAACAAATTAGTGAAGAAATGTGCAAGCACGGGTACACGCGAACTGCTGCGGACTGTGAAACGAAGTTCAAAGGTCTCAAACGCACGTATGACAAGCACCGCCAGCACAAGAAGAAGAGTGGAAGAGAAAGAAAGGAGTGGCCATTTTTTCAGGTGATGGATGACTTGCTTGCAAATAACATAGACTACCAGGCTCCAGTGGCGTCAAGCCAGCTCCCACAGCCCTCCACCTCAGCTGCCTGCGCATTAGCTGTGGCCACCCCGGGCAGCATGAATGAACCACCGACAACAGAAGAAACTGTGCACTGCGAAAAGAACTCAAGAAATGATGGTGCTCCGGACCAGAAAAGCAAACCAAATGCGAAGCGTCGTCGAACACCGGCTGGTGTATTGGAGGGAATTCTGCTGAACTTGCACTCATGGCAGGATGAAGAAAGAAAAAGATACCAGCAGCAATTAAAGATGCAGAGGCTTAAACTGGGTATGCTAAAACGCCTCGCAGCACTGGATTAGCAGCAGTGAACTTTGTGGTGTTCTTTTTGTGTGTCATGTTGGGGCAAAAACTTTGTTCATTTTGTATGCGTTTGCTGTTTGTATACTGTGCAATTTCTCAGTTTATATTCTAGTCAGTGAATGTGGTACAGGCCTGTCCCGCCCAGTTTAGTTTTTATTCAGAGAAAACATCCAGACACTGTGTTTAACATTTTATTGCCAGTGAGAGTTCTTCTGGCCAAAAATGATCAACTCATGTACACAATAAATAATTTCACCGCATAGAGCTTGTGCGTGTGATGCATCTTGCATGCATAGTACTTCGGGACTGGAAGTACCCTACCTGTTGTAAACCTTAACACTACTTTCTGCACAGAAAGCGTGTTATTGAAACCCTCTTCATTGCAGCGTGGCTGTCCGCAGGCTCTGTGTCCTCATCATCAAGAGGTGGATCTTTATCACTCTCTTCCTCGATGGTGCTGTCGTCGTCACCGAATGTGTCTTTGCATTGAAGGATTATGTTGTGAACGAGGCACGATGCCACAATATAGTTGCTCATTCTCACAGTGGGTTTCATGTCAAGGTACTTAAGCCTTCGGAACTTTCCTTTCAGCTGAGCAAAAGCTCGCTCAATTACTGACCTTGCCGCCCCTAGCGTTTCATTGAACTTGACCTCCTGTGTTGTCAAGTGGCCATTGTTTCTGTACGGCCGCATGAGACCCATTGACAGGGGATAAGCTGAATCACCTGGAATATGAAAATTCTGCGGCAAGTTGCCTACTACCTCTTCAAGGCCAGATGTGGCGAAAACTCTGGCATCGTGCATCCGTCCTGGGCTGCCTGCGTGTACATTAGTGAATATCATATTGCTGTCGCAGCAACCCTGCAAGATGACTGAGTGGAATTCCTTCCTGTTGTAGTATGCATCTTGTTCGTTTTGTTCGTTTTGTTGTTCGTATGCATCTTGTTCGCATCTTGTTCGTGGACGGATGCAATGTGGCATCCGTCCACAGCTCCAACAACTCCTGGAAAGCGCCATTTTCGGGCAAATTCCCGAGCAACATCTTGCAGGTTTGCAGGCCAACGGATGAGTTCTTTTGCAGCACGTGCCCAGACCTCTATAATGCGATCTGTTAGATAAAACAGTAAGCCCTTGTTGATCCCAAATCTATCTGCCACTCCACGAAACGATTCCTGGTTGCCCAGCAACCACAATGTCATCAGGACTTTAGTTTGCAGAGGTATTCGAGGTGCCCTCTCCATGATGAGCCACTCTTGCGTGATTCTCAGCAGCACCTGCATGGCAACCACAAAGTTTTGAATGTCCAGTGGTTGCTGCTCCTGCTCAAGATATGAGCTTAGATATAATGAATTTCATCAGCAACAAAATGGGCCAGTGCATTTTAAGATACTAGCTCACTGCAGTTACAAAATGTATAGAAAGTGTTGCCCTTTTACCGTCATAAAGTAACTCACGAGCGTGTTTAGTGCTTGCTTGTGCTTAGGGAGCCACTGGGGCCGAATTATGGATCGCGCCCAGTCCAAAATAATCTCAAAACCGCTCTCGCTGCCCCGCTCCTATTGGTTGGCCGCGACGCCGGTCACCCAAATCATACAGCATTCTTAATAACACTCGTATTCGCCATGGTGGACAAACAAAATTGTAGCAAAACTGTCAGCTGGGCTTGTTGATTTATAGTTATTAAAAGCTGTTGCAGCGCTCAAGGACGGCACACAGTGAAGCACAGCACCATCCTGTGCTTCTCTGTGTGTCGTTCTTTAGCGCTGCACAACAAAATTGATCGCGTCGTTTACCTCGAAGGTGCTTCGGGTCATCCGGAAATGCTCCTTGAACTGCATGTCTGTGTACCGAGGTACTACGTTGAGTACGTATCCTTCAATGCCACGGATGCTCCTCTCGGCGATTCTGTGGTCTTCATACGAAGAGAGCAAAGTTAATATTCTGTAATGCGATAAAGCAGTGGAATCTTACCTTGAATGGCAACACGGGCAGCTTGCAGCATGAAGGTAAACCGCTGCTGCTGCCTGCGCCTACGGGCGTCAAGTTCGTCGAGTTCGTCGTCGTCTAGCAAGAATTGAAGTAACTTGCGCTTGACTGCTGCCATGGTCAAAATGCGCGCGAAATATTGCCCGGAAACGGAAATGGTGGAAACGTCAGGTGGCGCGCTCATGCGTGCACGGGAATCAAATGGCCGTTAAGTTGCGCTCCGACTGAGCTCCTAGGTGTCGCGCTCGAGTACTCCGCCTCGGAGCTCGGAGCAGGCTAACTTAACGCGCCCAGTGGCTGCTCCTCGGGAGTGCGACAACCGGAAGTCGTAAACCGAACGTCAGGGAATGACGTATACATGGGCGGAACACAGTCCCGGAGCTGTTTTCTTTTTTTTTATGGTGCCCCGCGCGTACGAGTTGAGGGGGGAGAGGAGGAGCGTGATTTTTAATCGCCTATAACTTCGCTGTTATTGATGCTAGCTCAAAAATTCTTGCGCTGGGGTGACGAGTGATGGATTGCCTATCTTTACGTAATCTCAATTAATTTATTGCACAGTCTTTAATTCGCGGGCCAACTGCGCGGTTACAGCGTGTGGAAAAATTTCCCATTCCGTCGCTCCTGTGCTGTGTGAGAGCTAGCCACGTTAATTATAGTAGGTGCAGGCTCGAGAGCAACACTCCTCATCACCATCGTCTACGCCAGATCCAGAGATTGTAGGCATCATCGCCGCAACAAGGCAACGAAACCACATCAACCCCTTTGTCATTAGGAGATGTCGCGCTCACTCCGGTTACGGGCGTACGGATTCATTCTGAACCTACACACTTTGTCGGCGGGTCGAGCAATCCTTGGCAGCGTCCCTTGTGCACCACAAAGTGAGGATCGACGACATCAATGTGGCTTCAAGTGTAAGCCAGGTGGGTGCGGGGAGTGCGCCGCGCGGCGTCGCGAACAAGTGCAGTTACGCATGCCGGCGTACCGAAAATTCGGCGGCACCTTACAAAAATTTATTAACAGTTCATACACTCTTGTCAATAAAACATATTGACTTTCTAAGGAAAATCATGCATAGACTAGGCTATATACAATACAAATCCTGTAGACAGTCCACTGACAGTCTATAGATTTATGGTCATACACTTTTACTGGACGTACATCTGTAGACTATGAATAGACAAAAGGAAATATCTATAGGAAGGCAGTATCGAGTCTATAAGAAGTCTACAGTAATTCTACCGAGTATGAAGCAAGGGAAAGCGCTTCGCGCGGAACGATGGGCGCCGACGCGTCATGTCAGTGCCCAAGATAGCGGCCTACACGCTCGCGTTGAAGAGCCAGATCATGCCGCCTCCGAACAGCTAAACGGGCTGCGATGGGCTGCTAATCCTAGTAACGTTCAAACAGCGTAACGGGGCCAAGCAGGCCCCTTCAAAGCATAACGTGCCTTCTCGAGGCTTGATCCCGCATTCAAATCGCTCAAGTTCATCGTCACCAGACAGCGCCAACCGCGCTTCCCGTTCCGCTGCGGTTGAAATACCCTCTCGACTAAGACTGCTTTTTTTTTTTTTTGCTGCTGATAGGAGATTAGTTAGGCTCCGGTAGGCCTGGCAAGACCTGCTAGCAATGAGAGTAAGTGCACTGTGCTAATTTAAACGCCTTGCAAACGTCTGCAGCGGCCTTCTAAAGGGCACTCCGCAAAAGATCCTGGTCTTAACGACCTGAAGCCATGATTGGGACTTATGCAGTGTTGAGACCGCTCAGGTGTTACACGCGCGGGTCGTTTTGCACCGCTTGATGCGCCCGAGCGGATGCGCGAAGCTCCGACACACGACGCCTCTTAGGTGGCGCAGTTAAACGCCTCAGTGCCTGTGACGCTTCAATGATACGGCCTGCCGCGCACATCCAAACACACCCAGCCTTCTGTATACAATGGAAGCCCTACGCCTGGATGCACGTCGGGCTGCTCACCTTTAGAATGGCCGAAGCAAGGACGCAAACGCAGTCAAGCACATGCTCGAGTCCGTCGTCGTGCCGTCACCGTTCCGAAGTCCACTAGGGAAAAGAAAGAAAAGGAAACCGGCGTCCATGCAAATACTGCGACTACTCGCGCGGATACAGGCTGTGTCAGAGTAGATAGCATTGTGTCGACTCTTTTTCCGCTGCCGCTATATGACCGCGCGGGTTAAGTTCTTGTCGCTGCTTGCATCGCGAAAGTGCAAGATTTCTATCCTCCTGCTCTGATGCAAGATATGGACACGTGATTTCGAAGTATGCATGTATGCCGATGTTCGCGACATTTCCTCGCAAGCGGCGAGAGCGGCCAATTGAGATGAACAGATATAATATAAACAAGGGTTGACCGCCAGTCGCAACAATTATGTTTTCATAACCGTCCACTGTGGACGCCAGTTTCGTTGTCCGCTCTGTTTCTTCTTCTCTTGCGTACTACGTTCGCACGATAAACAATCTGCTTTCTTAAGCGTACACCACACATTCACCGGCCCGGTGCCTTCATTAGAGGACGAACAACATTCTCACTACAGCGACAAACTTGATCGAGTGGTCATTTCGGCGCAGCCTTTCTATAGGAACCCTTCTATGAGCCGCAGCCGTTCTATAGGAACCCTTCTATGGGCCTGCGCACCAGAACACAAAGTAAAAAATTCTCTGCCTCTCCCGTAACCGAGAGTAGAGTAAGCATGAAATGTTTACGGGCATAACACATTGCTTGTAGATGGTGCTATCTTGAAATGGGTCGAGTGTTCAACACACCACTACCACATGTCACACAAACTGTGCACTGGTCCATGTGGACGCATTCGTTTCCTCTGAGTGTCTGGGGAACCTCTTCCGCCCTGCCTCGTCAGCTGTATCCGGTTTCTGTTTGCCTTTCATCTTTGTAATCGTTGTTTTCGTTCCTCGGTTATTTGTACCACTTTGCCTATGTGACACTGGTGACGTCACCACTGGATTACGTCACATATAATTGATGACCAATAAAAATTACTAATTAGTGACTAATTACTGATTAATGACCAAATACTAATTAACAGCTAACTAATGACGCTGAAGCTTCGCCTTTAGGAGTGGAATGCGACAGCGTGTTGTAGCGCTGCCAGGCAGTCCACGGAACGCCACCACCCGTTCGGCGCGATGCCGTGCCCTTTGAACGCAAGGCTTTTTGAGGAAAGGAAATGGCGCAGTAATTCTCTGTCATCTCGATGTACACCCGAACCGCACCGTACAGGAAGGGAGGAACGCCACCACCCGTTCGACGCGAAGCTACCGGTGCTTGTATACCGGTCCTGTAGGAGGGCTTAGAGAGTCTCGTTAAATTTCGTACGGTGCCCGGATGTTGGCTCTCGGTCTCGGCGTGACGTCACCAGACTGCCGACAACGGGAGCTAAAAGCATTTCATGCTTAAAAACACTTGCATGCTAGTCGAGGCTTACGAAGCGTCTGTCAGTAACCGCGTAGTAACCGCGTAGCAACCGCGCAGGCGCAACACTGACCACAAGTGTGCGACGTTAAGGCCGTACAATATACGGCTTATTCTTCATGCGAGTGATGTGCTGCCCACTTATGCTGCAAATCATGTAAATCTCATACATGCTATACGTAAATATCGCTAGGAGCTGAAAACGTTCACGGTATACCATTCCTGGAGACAAAGCCAACCGATCTTTTTCTCTCTCTCTCTCTCTCACACACACACACACACTTAATTACACCGTGACACACGCAACACAGGTGGAATTAAGTCTCGCTAGATGCGACCGGAGAGGAAAATAAAAGGCGGAATAAGCCCGAGGAAGACGTACTCTTCAGTGTTCACGCGGGAGAGTCATTCGGATTCCTGCTGACTTCGTTCGCCTCGTCCTGGCGGCGGCATCCGGGTAGGAGGCATATTCTGGAAATGAAACGTGAAACAAATTTACAACTATATCCCGCTAGCACCGAGAAACAGACAAATAAAGTCTTAGAGAAATGTCATTTTGACTGACGACAAATCGAAGTTCGCCAGTGTACCACGTTCTAATCAGAGACCATTCTCACCGAAAACAGAGCTTTTAGAAGATAGAACAATAATAAAATACAGGTGTATCCCACACCAGCCGATTTCGGAAGCAAAATATGTGCCTCGACACCGATTTTTTTTTTTCGCAAATCCCTGAGTATATGCAACACCTCCGTTCACTTCAAAACGGTGGCAACCTGTCCTTTTCGGTAACGACGGCATTATAGCTTGAATCAACTGGTAGGAAGATTTTTAAATGCAATTTTTCTTGGCGATAACTGCGCCTTTTGTTGCCAGGAAAACATCAAAGTAGCGAGAAGGAGCCAGATAATTCATTTTTACTAACAACAATAATTGGACGAAGTAGTTTGTACTGTCACCCATGCTGCTCTCTTTCTGTCTTTCAACTTTGCCCTCATCGTTTCCCTTCGCCAGCGGTCCCTTTTTCACAAGAAGTGGCGCCCTCTGGGGAATGGAGAAAATTCCTCTCCTACTGGTTGAAAACAAAACGCACGTGGGAGACGCAGGCGCGATACGAGGAGCCATCTGCGCCTGGGAAGTGGCAAGTGCGTGTCTGACAGCTGCCGCCATCTGTCGCATGCGCCTGTCACTAACATGAACTGCGCAGCTCGATCCAGGTGGCCGTGAACTGCGCATGCGCAGTAGGAGCTGGCGGTTTTGAACCACTGGAGCTAGAGGAGAAGCGCGCATGCGCATAGCGGCCATGTGAAAAAGACAATAGAACGCGCTTCAATCTCTCCTTTTGATGTCCACTCGCGGCGCAAAGACACTTGCACGAGGCGGTTCTTGAGCCCTTTCTCGCAAAGGTCGCAGTTTCCTCGTCAAAGCGCAACGACCCTCGAGGGCGCTCTCATCGGTCGCGCCTCTCCGTTGCCCCAAGCTGCGTGCAAAACGGAAACTGCCAGCATGGTCGCAAAAACGGTAAACAATGCAGAGGCACAGCACAGAGCCTGCCGAACGGCTGCAGTGCCGCAGGGAGGAAATAACCGTGCACAGGGTCCGAGGCAATTTAGATAAGCTGCCTATCTTCCTAGCAAGCGGGATCGCTCACCGGTGCTCCACAAAAGGAGTCCATGCACCCGCTTCTTTCTCGCTCGGCCCTTGGAAACTGCAAAACACGAAAAAAAAATGACTTCGGTAAATCATAGCTCGGTCGAATCGACTCCTCCCAGCTGTGTCGCCCGTTCCGCGGTAGCACACGTACATTATCTACCTAAATCTAGATCGGAACGAGAGGCAGCGCCGAAAGCGACGACAAAGTCTCTTCATGCCATTTCTCGTGGGCGCTTTTGTGTTGGAGAATTAGCGCCATCTAGTTACATCCCAATGAGCATTGAAACTCCCTTAGACGTCCTGTGGACGTTTAAGACCTCTATGAGATGTCCAAGAGAGTACCAGTGCCCATTGGGATGTTGGCTTGTGCGGCCGGCCGCAGCTGCGTTTGACTAAGCAGGAGCCGTTCAGGGCCAAGCTCACAGTCATGCATGCTTTATAAACTCCTGTGCTGTCTGACGTTCGTCTTTTGCTATTCTAAAACGCGCGACTGTACCGACGAACCTTTCAGGAAGAACATGGCGTCGGACGCTGTCGTCGCCGGAAGAGTAGACACTGCTTGGGTTTAGGCGCCAGGCCGCATGGTATCATGCGGATTAGGGAGTAGATTTTTCTAGGGACTTAACTTCACACCAGGGAAGCGGCAGCCTGCCAAGCGTCGTTTGCTGACAAACGGAACTTTGTTTTTGCCCGCAGACAGATTTCCGAGCGGAGAGGACGGCGCCGCAACGGCCGCACAGGAAACGGCAAACGGGCGACTTCAGAGAGGCGGCTGACACGAGCATGGATGAGGTACCACTATCGCCGGCATCGCACGAAAAAAAAAGAATTTACCGAATAAAAAAAAATGCTGGATAAGGCAACGTTAGAATTACCCTGCATGAAAGCTGGAATAATAAAAAAAATCTTTATGGACAATTCCAGCGAGGGTACTTTTTTTGTGAGGCCAGGGTAGGGAACTTGAAGCCGAAATGCTGTTCAAACAAACGGTCGACGAAGTAGACAAGCTGTTGCTGCATCGTGCAAGACGGGGTAACGATGGCCGATAATAGTGCAATACATATCGTCCGGTAGCAAACAGCGGCAACGCGGAAATCTAAGAGCTTTAAGCTTTATAAGCTGCCAAGGCGTAGTAGTCACGTTACTAAAGTGTGTGCAAAGTAGAGGTTAGACAGGTGGGTGCATGGACGACGAAAAAGTTCCCAATTTTCAGCCCTCCGTCGAGGCAAAGCAACAGCAACAGAAGCACCACTCTGCATGCCCTTGTGTGACAGTGCATGATGCTTCATGCTTCAACCGGAAATTCGCTTAGTCCATCCACTTTTTCCCTGCGGCAGTTCAGAAAATGCTTGATTATTTGTCTGCGTTACTCTGCATCAAGATACGAGCATGAACTCGTATCTCGATAGTGGCTTTTACAACTCAGGCTAGTTGTTACAACTCAGGCTAGACTACCATATTTAATCCCTAATTGGTCGATCCGTCCTCTAGGTCGACAACCCAAGATAGACTTGAGGCTAGAATATCGTACGGGTCGCCCAAGGAAAGCGCTGAGCCGCCAACATGCAATTTTAAGGTGACCGGCACAGCGTAGCGCGTGTCGCCGCGGTGGCTCAGTGGTTATGGTGCTCGGCTGCTGACCTGAAA
Source organism: Amblyomma mixtum (assembly GCF_055824585.1). Taxonomy (NCBI): domain Eukaryota; kingdom Metazoa; phylum Arthropoda; class Arachnida; order Ixodida; family Ixodidae; genus Amblyomma; species Amblyomma mixtum. The sequence goes on from NC_143013.1 coordinate 8,137,305, forward strand.
GACGCGTGTTCGATCCCGGCCGCGGTGGTTGAATTTCTTTGGAGGAGAAATTCTAGAGGCCCGTGTGTTGTGCGATGTCAGTGCACGTTAAAGAACCCCAGGTGGTCGAAATTTCCGCAGCCCTCCACTACGGCGTCTCTCATAGCCTTAGTCGGTTTGGGATGTTAAACCCCATAAACCCCCCCCCCCCCCCCCAAAAAAAAAAAAAAAAAAAAACACCGTAGCGCGTATCGCTGACGCCGCAAAGCCATGAGAAACACGTCACCCGAGGCAGAGCTACATTTGCACCCAATGCAAAAAGCGCGAGAGATGACGCGCGAGGGAGGAATCTTCTTTTCGTTTTATTAATGCTCATCGCAGCGTCACTGATGTACGTACATTAACGGAACTAAGTTACCGAGCCACATTTTAATATCTTAAGCCGCTAACAATTCCCTCAATTCCCTGCTAATTCTTTCATGCGTAGTTCCCTGAAGATTCATGACGACTACATTTTCCGTTTACGCCCAATTCTAGACAGAACATTGCCTGAAATGGCGAAAATTCCCCGAATGGAGCATTACTGTCGTGTGCATATCTTCTTAGAGAGCTGCAGCTCTCTATACCTATGGAGCTGTATATTGGGGCCGCTATGCTTTTTTATAGCGACGATCATATTGCACCTCAATCAGCCAGCTGCTGACAGCGTCAGTGACGTCACATCCTGTTAACCATTAAAGGAGTGGTACCAACGCTGCACGTTGTGTGAGCGGGTGCAAGTAAAAAGAGTGCAACAGCAGGAGCAAGTGGCTGGCAAGATGATGAAGAGCAAAGTTTATGGGCCTGTGCCCCGAATTGGCCACTATCACTGCTTCGTGTGTATCGCAGAGAGAGAGAAGTAAGAAAGAGAAAATGAGAAAAGTGAAGCAATGATCAGCAGGATAGAAGCAGACGCCTAAACCATACCTGTGCTCCGACTATGACGACGAGCGTGGTGGAAAGAGCGCTCGCAGAGCGGAGCACAGCTGGTTTCCGTGGCCACTAAACTAACCAGATGCCTTTGCGGTCACATACAGAATGCCACGCACAGTTTTCCTTACCATCATTCTAGGTGTGAGATGTTCGGGCTTGCATGGCGATAGCTTGACGCGCGAAAGGGCGCCGCTTACGTCAGCCACAGGGCGTGCCACAGTCGGTCAACTTCGCAACGGGCCATCTAAAAGAAACAAAAAAAAGTAGAGACGACGTTGAGATTCCAACCTAAAGTAAACTGCAGAAAAAAAAAGAAAAACACGCCTTTAAACTCGCGGTCCCGACAACGGCTTGGCTTTACAGTGCACGCTAAATTTAAACGACAGAAAATATCGCACAATCACATAAAATCTAAAAGCTGGTTTCACACAACCAACGCTTCGGATGACTAAATGCGCTCACACTTTCGCTAAGGCGGGCCCACAGAGCTACCTCATGTCTCATTTAAACTCATTCGACGGTATGTCAGCGAGAGAAGCAGAAATTTACTGTTTCAACTGCACACCGTTCCCACCCACGCTCTAATCCTGGTAACCTATAAAACTATTTCTATAACGGTTACAAGCAGTAATTACCGATAAAATGAACGTTACAGTGCTGGTTGCTTTGATGTTTTGTTTAGTACCGGCTGGTGCAAAGGTTACAACTAAGAAGAATCTGCTTGGTAACTTACAAGGAAAACCGGTTTTCGCGAGTCTGTAACTTACAAAGTGACACGCTCCGTTTATGGTAACTTATAAATGGCTCGGTGACACCCCGCCTTTACCAAAAGAAGAAAAATATTCTTTTTTCCAAGGTCATTTGCGTCCGACGCTTCTCGTGGACCCCATCGCGACGAAAGAAAAAGAAAATATGTCTTTCTCCGAAATCAACTACGTCCGACACGGCCACCCTCTCTTCCCAGCATGCAGCGCGTGGCAGAGAAAATGGGGAAGCCAGTTTGCTCATCGCGGCCTCCTGCCATGTCTGACGTTTTGCGTTTGCTTGTGCAGCGCGCGGATCATAATGATCCTTTGCTCTGGCGTTGTACCTTGCCCCATGCCTAGAGATACAGAGAGGGGGAAAGGCAGGGATGTTAACCAGAAAGGTTTCCGGTTGGCTACCCTGCACTGGGTAGCCACTGGGTAGCATTGCTGTTATCACTATGAGGTAATATCGGGGGCAAAAGTAACAGATCCCCCCCTCCAAGATCCGGCCCGTGCCACTCTGCGTAGGGCCGCTACCTGACAAAGCACTTCTGGTGGCGCCCCCACGCAGAGTGGCACGGGCCGGAACTTTTAGTTGCCCCGATGGTACATGGGTGCGCGCGACTCCGAAGCAGTTCGGAGGATACACAGCCGAGGATGCGTTCCGACAGCATGACGTCGGTGAATATCGCCTGTTCATGCGGTGAATTACTATTACACATTTCGAAATCAGGTTTTATGTTTTCACGTTTTAAGTATTTTGGATGGCGAGGCCTGTTTTCGTGTTGATATAGCCGTCCATTCATTATTACGGTTGGAACAGATGCTTCGCACTATGGCTGTCGAAATTTTTAAAAACTCATGCAGTTATATGGTGATCCCGACCGCGGAGGTCAAATTTCGGTTGAGGCGAAACTCTAGAGGCGATGTCAGTGCACGTTAAAGAACCCCAGGCGGTCGAAATTTCCGGAGCCCTTCACTACGGCGTCCCTCATAGCCTGAGTTGCTTTGGGAAGTTAAACCCCACAAAACCAAAGCAAAGTTATATGGACTCAGAAAAAACCCAACAGCCATCGACTACTGCCGCTCGTAATGCGGGTTATTTGCATTCTGTCGGGAGTTAAATTGCGCAATTCGGCTAATCTGACGGATCAGTGTACGCGTGTGCGCTAAGTGTGATACGCTAAACGACTACACACTCCAGTGTGTAACTAAGAGATAGTTCACTGCACAGTCTAACTTTTCTGCCTTAACCCCATACTAACCTTCATATCCGTATTTAGCTCGCTTAGTAACAGTCATCAGTTAAACATATAATTGAATTTAAAAATACTGTACGCACCCACTGCCGATTACGTCTGTAATGATTTGCAGCGACTATATAAATATTTGTGTTTGCTTCAGATAGAGGTTAATCCTTATCTTAAACTACCGGGAAAATTTTATACGGTTACCGAATCAGAGGATCAGACCGCCGACGATGACGCGAAATACAAACCTATTCAAATATCTGGAACGTCTCAATACGTTTTCTATACGACACTACTGATGCTTCAGGCGCCTACGCTGGCAACGAATCCGGTTCCCGCCAAGTTTGACCAAGAACCGAGCAAGCACTTTTTCCCAATGCGAGTAAAGGTGTTCACTGCCATAAAATGGAGCAAAATGAAAGGTTGTTTTTTTTTTTTTCGATGACTTTTACAGCCTTTGGGAATATCCTTCCCCAAAGGCAGTATCCCCCATCCCCAATCCCACTCATTCTTCCTGGGAGGCTGCTTCACGGACCGCTGTTATGTTTTGCCGTTCTAGTAGCGTGTCCAACCAGGCATCGGGTCCAGGAGCACCGCCGCAATGCCGAAGGAGGAAGGAACGTGGGCCGGAGCCGGGGAGTAGGGGAAGTGAAGGAAAAACTGTATTCACATATTTACATTATTTACATAGAGCGGGACTGAGAATGGCTCTCAGTGGAAGGGCAACGTCTTCGTCAACCGTAGTCGACTGGAGCTAGCAGGCTTCTCTCGGCCACACTCACGGCCGAGTTAAATATCGTTCGGTTTCCCCAGATCCCTGGCTGGGGAATAATGGTCGACGAACACTGTCCAATCTGATGGACCGAAGGGGACGTTCTTGTTACCGCCCAAGGCTGGGCAGGTGCGGGTTTTTCCACTCTCTCGCAGCTGGTTGATGAGAGGAGGAGATGCCGACTCATCCAGCCCTGCGGGAAAGGAATCTCCCGAAGTCTTCCAGCAGGTGAAATGAACTTGCCTCCCCGCCGAATGCCCAGAACGCGAGTCGGGGCCACAGAATTCTTCAATTATCCGCCAGCGTGACCGGCGCCGGCTCGTCGCCTTGGTGTGGTCGCTCGGACAATAACTCCGGCGCGTCCCCGGCCTTCGCCTCTATAGTGGTCACCTCCGCTCAAGGAATTTCGCTGGGGTTACTGCTGACAATGGCCCTTGAAATTCCTGCTACACTAATCCGCTGAGGCTCGCAAGGGGCATTCCAAGCATCCCACTTCCCATGGTCGTCGCGAGGTTGTCGGCCTTGATGACTGTTCACGGTAGATGCCTGATCGGGCCCACGTGGTCCGAAGTACAGTCACAACAGCACGTCCGCCGCCCGAAGAGGTCTCGTAGTGGTTGCAGCCAACGCTGCTGCGCGCAGAGACCTGGAGTTGTGTCCGTTCGGCTTTTGGTCACAGCTGGGCCCAAAGGTTCTTCTTGCTTCGTTGACAACTGTAACGGTCTCAACCAGCAAAGTCCAAAGCCCAACAAGCAGAAAGCGCCAAACCGACTTCAAGAACTGCCAAGCTGTTTTCGGTCAACAAAACCTCTTTAGAGAAAATGAGCTGTAGCGTGAAATTTACGTCCTCCTCCGAAAGTTGACATGTTTGACCAAACCAGAATACACAGAGCTTGTTTAGCCAAAAGGGAGGAAAATTTTCTAAAATTTTGGGGGGGTTGCCGTAGCACGGTTTATGTCACAGAAAGCCACCGCCCGTGAGAGCACAAAGGGAAGGTGGAGCTGCTGAACACACATACAAAACAGACAAAATGATTCCCGCTAAAGCAAAAAAACAAAATACAAATTTGCATAGCGGATTAACGTCCGGGGAGTCAGGAAAGGGCATTACACGGGAAAGCCTCGGCTGAGGCCATCAGCGTTGCCATTATCTCTTACGTTTCTGCAACGCATGTGAACAGAGTCCCGCAATGCCAAGCTCCAAAGTTTCGCTCTCATCCTTGTACAGGAGAGATATATGAGCAAAAGACAAAAAACAAGCATTAAACTCAATATGAGATTATGCGTCATATCCGCCCCTTGCGCGGCCGTGGTCCGACAGCTGCTTTAGCAGATGAGACATTACATAATGCTAGGAATTTCAGCTTGCATTTCTGTACAGGAGAGTTAAATGAACAAAAAGAAACAAGCAATAAACTGAATAGGATTATTCCTCGAAACCGTCCAGAAACAACGTTACGATTAGAGGAATTTACTGGTTCCTATTCTTCAGCCGCCCCCTGCGCGGCCGCGGTCGGATTGCTGCTCTAGCAGGTGCAACAGAACACAAGGCTAGGAATTTCAGCTTGGGACCCTTAACTGTTCCTCGTCCAAGTCTCGCGGTTCTGAAGTTTGGCTGACGCTCAGAAAGCAGAATGCGAGAAGGGAACGAACGAGTGCGAATGCCGTGCCAGCGTATCCGTCTCTCTCGGATTGGGTTCGCGCGTGGCGTTCTCTTGACTTGTGTTCCCACAGGGCGGGTGCGAACTCTTGAGCACCGAGGTGCCAAACTGGGGCGGCTACGCGGTTCGGATTTCAGTCGAGCAGTCAACAAGAGCCGCACTTTCCCCTTAATTACCTCTTCCCGTTTGGCCACCTCTATACGCTTCCGCACCGTGGAAACCCTCGCTGTTGGTTTGCGGGGCGCGTCACTAGCCATCGCGGAACCGTCACAGGTTAAGTCGTCGGCGTTCGCCTCATTATCAGTTTGTAAAATTGCCTGCTCTAGCTCACCACCGTGAGAATTTATCAGGCTTACTGGGTCATGTTTGCCCTCGTCACCCGCGTGCTCTGCCGGCGCTGCGAAGTCTGGAGCCTTCGAACTGGTGAGGACCTGCGCAGCGTTATCTCCAAAACTAAGGCCGTTTTCTTTAGGCAGCATATCCAAGCGATTGGAGAAAATCGAGGGATGCTGCATAGGCAGGTTTTGGGAGACAGCTGCCTCGGTCAGACGCAGCCCGAGCGGGCTCTCGATCGCGACACGGGCAGTAAGTTGGTCGTGTTCGATACCTTTCCTATCCTTATACTGGCGGTACAGCAGGCCAGAACGGAATTGGAAAGGTATGTTCTTCCGTGACACACCTATGTCACTTTGGTGACTCAAGTTGCGTAGAGATTGGTCGTTCTCTTGCTCAGCGGTGAACATTTCTCTGTCCACACGAAGGAGTTCGAGAAAGCCATCTGAGTGGGGCAACACTAGATTCGTTTTCAGTTCCTCACCTAGCCCCAGCTCATTATTGGCGCCTGCTTCGGAAGACTCACTATAGCTTGCACTACTATCGGTGCTCTTTACCCCTGTGCTAAAAGTGAGTAAGTCCTGGGCTGGCTCGTCATTAGGTAGCGCGGAGCCGTCACGGGTAAAGTCGCCGGCGTTCGCCTCATCGACAGTTTGCAATAAAGCCTGCTCTAGCTCATCACCGTGAGAATTTACAGGCTTCGAGCTTACAGGTTGAGGTTTGCCCTCTTCAACCACGTGCTCTGCTAGCACGTGGTTGCGCCTTCGAAATGGTAAGGACCTGCGCAGCGTTATCTCCAAAACAAAGGCCTTTTTCTTTGGGCAGCACATCCAAGCGATTTGAGCAAATCGAGGGATGCTGCTTAGGCAGGTTTTGGGAGATGGCTGCCTCGGTCAGACGCACCTCGAGCGGGCTCTCAATCGCGACGCGGGCAATGGGCAAAGACACGCAGTTTTCATTGCCGACTTTAATTTCTTTTCGCGCCGAAACCTCCTGATTTAATGTCGAATTCCTGTCGGCGCGCTTCGCCTCTAAAATTTGTTGCAACTCCAAACGCATTAAAGCAAGTTGCCTTTCATCGGCTTCCTTGAGACGAAGGCGTTCTTTTTCTATCCTGTCAGCCTCCTCCTTAGCGGCTTCCTTGCGGTAAAGGCGTTCTTTTTCTATCCTGTCAGCCTCCTCCTTAGCGGCTTCCTTGCGGTAAAGGCGTTCTTTTTCAACCCTGACGGCCTTCTCCTTGCGTTCCTTTTCAACCCTGTCGGCCTCCTCCTTAGCGTTCCTGATTCCCTCCTGAATGACTTCCCAGGTCTCCCAAATTTTGTCACCCTCCTCCTTAGCACCACATTCCTTAATAGCCTCAATCAGCTGCGGCTTTCTGTGACTTTTCCTGGCCTCAATACCCAGCTTTTCACACAGCAACATCAACTCTGGCTTCTTTAGCTTGCTCAAATCCATGGCAACTTCCGAACGAGGACTTTCATAAAATAAGCTGCTACGTGAAATGCTTAAGCGAGCACGTGCAGAAAAACAATCTACAGGTAGTGATAAATTTCCAGAGTTATCAAGCCTGGCAGATTCTTAAAGAAAGTCAAGCGCTCACCACTGCTGAAGCCAGGACCAAGCGTGGAAGATCCCACCGCTGCCACCAGTTGTTATGTTTTGCCGTTCTAGTAGCGTGTCCCACCAGGCATCGGGTCCAGGAGCACCGCCGCAATGCCGAAGGAGGAAGGAACGTGGGCCGGAGCCGGGGAGTAGGGGAAGTGAAGGAAAAACTGTATTCACATATTTACATTATTTACATAGAGCGGGACTGAGAATGGCTCTCAGTGGAAGGGCAACGTCTTCGTCAACCGTAGTCGACTGGAGCTAGCAGGCTTCTCTCGGCCACACTCACGGCCGAGTTAAATATCGTTCGGTTTCCCCAGATCCCTGGCTGGGGAATAATGGTCGACGAACACTGTCCAATCTGATGGACCGAAGGGGACGTTCTTGTTACCGCCCACGGCTGGGCAGGTGCGGGTTTTTCCACTCTCTCGCAGCTGGTTGATGAGAGGAGGAGATGCCGACTCATCCAGCCCTGCGGGAAAGGAATCTCCCGAAGTCTTCCAGCAGGTGAAATGAACTTGCCTCCCCGCCGAATGCCCAGAACGCGAGTCGGGGCCACAGAATTCTTCAATTATCCGCCAGCGTGACCGGCGCCGGCTCGTCGCCTTGGTGTGGTCGCTCGGACAATAACTCCGGCGCGTCCCCGGCCTTCGCCTCTATAGTGGTCACCTCCGCTCAAGGAATTTCGCTGGGGTTACTGCTGACAATGGCCCTTGAAATTCCTGCTACACTAATCCGCTGAGGCTCGCAAGGGGCATTCCAAGCATCCCACTTCCCATGGTCGTCGCGAGGTTGTCGGCCTTGGTGACTGTTCACGGTAGATGCCTGATCGGGCCCACGTGGTCCGAAGTACAGTCACAACACCGCTCAGCCCGCCGGCCAGAAATGGCTGGTGGATCGGGCTTCACGTGAAGCACAAGCCCGTGGACTCCTGGACCAGTAGGGGACCACCCTGGAAGATTTTTTTTTTTGTGTGTGTGCGTAATAAAGTTGTTTCCATCCATCCATCCATCCTACAGCACCTCCTTATTTGTGCTGCCATTCCTGAAGCGTTACGTTCTTTTACTTTTCGCTGGTTCTGAGCCGCAGTATGCACATTCCGTAGCGCTGAGTTCTCAGTGCGCACTCAGAGGACGGGACGAAAGGAGATAGGTTTCATGGTTTCCCGAAATATTACCAAATATACGCTCACTTCTAACTACTGACAAAAACATTACGTTCCAACCGCAATCTTCAACGCTGCAATAGTTAGGAGACTAATTCAGTTTACAGTACAGCTTAGGCAGATATCGTAGACTACGTTAATCTCTGCGATCATTAATTTGCAATGAATGTAGTAACGCCAAGGATAATACCAATAAAAACTGGCACATTTCGGGAATTCAAGAAAACAAAAGGGAAACACATAGCAGCGCTCATATAAACAGAGTTAGGACCACTTCAGACATGAGCGCGAGCTTCCGTTTCCAAGGACGTATTTGGAGGCGAAAACAAGGTTCCAGCCAAACTCTCGCAGAATCGCGCGGTTCTCGCCGTTCCTTGTGTATAACCAGTTCGTTACGAGCCATCGTATACGATCGAGCAAAATTAAAAAGAAATGTCACGCACTGCTGGCAGAGCCAACAATCAAACTCTCGGCCTCTGACAGTCTGCTACCGAAGAGGTCGTATTGGGCCATCCATGAACTAGCAAAAATTAGACATGCTCTTGAGAGGTTATGGCGTGGTTGTACGCGAGATGCAAGGATTAGCATTCGTGAACAAAATTCGTTTATAACCTGCGCCATGAAAAATTAAACAAAAGCTTATTCTTCTGCACTTAACCTGAAAAGCTCAAAGGTATCACGAATTAGAGAAAAGCTGCTCAGAAATAAAAATCATGGTTCTCGCTCGCACTTAAGAGATTATCTTTCACTGCCTGCTAATAATGTGCCCGCTTTCTCATTGCATAGACCTGCACATGTCGAAGGAAAAAGAAAAGGCACGGATCTCGAAATGAGCAAGGCGAGAACGACGGCGATCGAATACGGAATACGCTGTGCTTAGCATGCAACCTATAGCATTATAGCGGTACAACGCAGCCCAGTAGTAGTGCCCCGTCCGTACGCGCATACATAGAACCGGTTCTCCGCGTGTTCGGTTTTTATCGTTCCGCGCAGTCGGTTCGGCTCGGTTTTCCGAACAGAACTGTGTCTCCAGTTTCCTGTCATGCGGGAAGATTCCGTCGCCGGAAGATTCTCGCTGGCTCGCTTTCCAGAAGCTTACGTCACCGTCTGAGAGCCTGGAGGTTGAGTGCTGAGTAGCCTACTTGGTTGCTCGCGTAGTAAGCGCGAGAGAAATTTTTCGGAAGCAGATCGCATGCGTACGTGTGTCTATAGAAAGCGAAAGGATCAAAGCGTCACTGGCTGCAACCGTCACTTCACAAACCTTTGCATCTACGGTCCTTCAGTGAATTGCACTCAGTTTGCGGGGCTAAGGTAGACGCAGTTGCCACAGGAGCAGGCCATTTCTTTTTCACAGGGTGCGTGGCTGGGCTGATGATGACATGTACAGCCTTTGCAGAAAGTTTAGAGCCCAGGGGAGTTTGCTTCTAAGCCATGCAGTGAACCTCTTGTAGCATACGTGGTGGTCCTAACCATCGGAGAGGTCAGAAGCAGAGCTCTTCCCACATTACAGAGATTTGTAACGCTGTTGACTGACGAACGAGCGACAAGGCGTGGCCCTAATCTGGACTATAATCTGTTGGCAAAGGCTGTACGTAAACCATTTAGGCTAAACATAGGCGAAGATGCATGTGTACTCGCGCTAAGTAACTTTCAGCACATACCCTTAAGTAACACCATCTGTCGGGCTAGTTGGTTGCGATCCATATCAGCAGCGCGAACACCACACAGGATGATGATGATGATGATGTCCTCGGGCTGAATGACACATACCCACGGCGGGGGGGGATTGGCCAGGGTGCATAGCGGATACAAACGCACTCATGTACAGGGAATGGAGTATAATTAAATCTAAAATTTGGGACACAGAGCTAGAATTTGTACAATACAAAAAATACGGAGAAAGAAAAGTTGTGAATTCACATTCTAGCAGAGGAATCTACCAGATGAAATTATATAATTGTGAATAGAATCGAACACTGGTTTCAGGGCATATCCCTTGGCGCTTGCCCCGAAGGATAAGAGAATCGGAATAGATAGAGGAAGCCCAAGCCGAGCGAGGGGGATCTCCAAGCAAATTCTACGGAGAGCAGCGAGCCGCCGGCAGGAGAGGAAAAAATGTTCTATAGACTCAATTTCGCCACAAGACTCACAAAGGTTGGATATCGAAAGCCCCGATCGGCATAAATAAAGGTTTAGCCGCGGTATCCTGCAGCGCAAAAGGGTCATGGACACCTCACATTGCCTCGAACAGCACATCCGCACACTCCAAGGAAATGCCAGGTGTTGAAAATCCGCTGCAGCGAGGAGAGGCTCATGGCTCAAGGTGTGGAAACGCTGGAATCGCTGAAAGCGTGCTAGAGTCAAGTAAATAGTATTTGGGACGAAAGGGACAATAGGACCATCAAGGGCAGACTTTGCTAAAAAATCAGTCCTCTCATTAGAAACAATGCCACAGTGCCCAGAGACCCAGTGAAAGCGAACTTCTGAAACATGTGGAGGAATAAAAAATTGAAGGGAACGGCTCATAGGAGTATCACTCGAGGTTTCGAGCGCTGCCAAAACAGAAAGGTTGTCTGAGAGTATAATAACCCGAGTGATACTGCAGGGAATCCTTATTAAGGCCAACTCAATGGCCAGAAACTCAGCTACAAAAATAGGGGTATAGTCAGGGGCTCGAAATGAGTAGCTCCAATCAAGAGCCCTTGAGTAAATACCAATAGCGGCCTTTTCATTTTGCTGGGAGGCATCTGTATAGACGGCAATATGGTTAGGAAAATTGTCTAGGTACTCCTCTATGAGCCCATTTAACATATTGGCGGGCAGGTTCTTAGCATTCCTTGGGAGGGTGTTGTCAAAGAAGACCGCCGTGTCAGCCCGCCTGTGGTTGACTAGTACTAAAGATCTCACTGATACAGAAATATTTGACAGCAGGGAGTTAGTGAACACCACCTGAGGGAGCTTATACCGAGGCCAGGGAGTACCAAAGAAGAGAGTTGGCTTCGTTGTAAATATAGGGTTAGCCAATCCAGGAACAGGCTCCAAAGACCTTAAAAATGTCCGCACAGTGATAAGCTCAAACCGGGAATTGAAATCAGGTATCCGCGCCTCCAAGTACAACACAGCATTAGCTACTGATTTAGGCAGACCTAAGCAAAGGCGCAGAGCGCGTCGCTCCATAACAAACAGGGGTTCACGCTTGTACTTTGGGCACCCAGAAAAGAGAACGGAGCCGAATTCAAGGATTGGCCGTAGGTCTTATAAAGAAGTAGTAGAGTGTCTCGTCGCATACTGAATTTTTTGTTGCTGATCCTCACCAACCGGCCGAGGGCACGCTCACCCTTAAGCGCAATGCTTCTAATGTGTGGCCGCCAGTCTAAATGCGGGTCATATATTATACCCAAGTATTTTGTTGAATCAACTTGCGGGATGAGGATAGAGTGATACGACAGAGAGATGTAAAGAGGGGTTGCTTGTGGGAAAACAAGGCCGGCACACTTGTTCACATTTAAAGTTAACTTTATGCTGTCTAGCCAAACTTCCAGAGCATTTAAATACTCTTGCAGTAATTGGTACAGGATATGAATGTCTTTGGCAGAAGCGAAAAAAGCAATATCATCCGCATACACATAAACTTTGACGGCAGGGTGGATAGGGATATCACGCATTAGTATGTTAAACAATAACGGTGAAAGAACGGAGCCTTGTGGGACACCTCTAGACTGGGCGTATGTTGTAGAAGTTAACGTACCCTTAGAACAAAAGAACGCTCTATTCTTTAAGAACTCTCCTATCCACGCAAATAGGTACAAAGGAGGTTGTACATTAGCCAGTTTATGAAGCAAAATGCTGTGTTCAACCACACAGGAAGAAGCGCTCTTTACCTTCTTCTCCTTCTTCTTCCTGTGTGGTGTTCGCGCTGCTGATATGGATACCCTTAAGAAGCCCGAGGGTAAAGAGTACTCTTCATCAGCCCTTACGCCTATAAACTTCCCCTCTTCCCACTCCAGCTCTGAATACTCCTTGTGGACACGCACTCGACTAAAATTACGAAATTGCGTCTCCATGGCCGAGATCCTTTCAGAGTGGCATTTTTATAGCTTGTAAGACGCATGACTATGCTTGGTACGTCACGGTCCCTGCAGACGTTTTGCAGTGGTTCTAAATGTGGTTTCTCCGCGCTCTGTTACGTAATCCCTGACTGATTGTGTCTCCGCGGAAACTTTCTTTCGTAACCTACTAGATCGCATGCATCGACCCGTTGTATGGTGCTCGTTTCTCTATAAGCTGATTGATCACCTAATCGCCATCGATCGTCGACAGAGCGTTGGGAAAGAGAGCTTGTTCTCTGGGTTGAAGTCTAACACTAATCTGATTCCATTACCAATTACCTCGGTAATCCCATCAGCAATTCACTCATCGGTAACGGACAGCAGTCTAAATATTCTGCAATTTTTCGTGTCTCGACATCGACCTTCTTTCGTATCAGTATCATGAAAGCATTCTTCTATGTCGCCAGTACACTTGCGTCCAAAAGATATAAACAGCTGCGGCAGAGATCTTAACTAAAGAGCAATAATGAATCTAACAAATGAGGCCAAGCTTTGGAAGCAATGTAGAGCAGTGAATGGTTTAAAATGTATTAACGCCGGCCGACTTTTTTGTATGGGCAGAGGCGACGACTCATCCATGTAGTCTGACGCGATGCTAAGCACGTCCGCACAGCGGACAAGGTCCGATCTCGAATTGCCGGAAAGCCTGACACAGCGAGGAGCGCTCTCGCGTTTCGAGCGCACCAGTCCAAGAAAAGAGGCGTAAATGGCAGACAGCCGAGCTCCTAGCGAAAGTCGCACAGCCAGAATAGCTGCAACGGGGACACCAAACACAGACTTTCCTTTTCTTCTTTACTTTTTTTTCTCTCGCTCCGCGCAGGCATTTCCGCGCGTCCGATATCACCGACGCAAACGCCATAAAATGCCAGCTGGGATGCACAAACCGTCGCTTACAAAGGACACCAGAAGAGAAACGACGGGCGCGACGACTAAAAGCTGCACAATGCGTCAACAGCCGCCCGGAAAGAAAAATGTGGCACAGCGTTCACCATCGAGAGAGCGGTGATGCAGACAGGCAGCATCTGCGAAAAGGCGCTCCTTGTCAAAGCATGTTCTTACACAACAGCCACGCGCTACGACGGTAACTTGAAAACAGCTCTTCTCATGCATACTTTCGACAACACCATCAAAGCTACGCCGTCGAATGATTTCGACAACTAGGCTGCGCTTCGTACCGGCTGTCATTTTACTCTTTTATACCGCCAACACGGAAAGGCCGAAGGTGAAATTGAGAGATAGCGTATCTGCTTCGGTAACGGATTTTGAGAGAGCGGAGCAGTGGGCTCAGAAAAGCGCAGTATCAATGTTTTCTTAAACACTCCGACGCACGAATGCACACCTGAGTGAAGTATACACCATATACAACGGCTCACAAGCAAACCTCTGGCGTTTCTGCATCACTCTCGGTGCATCCCTTTCTTTTTTTTTTTTTTTAAATTCGGCCAACTTGTGGAAGTCGTCAGCCGGCGTCGACGCGATCGCGTGCGCTAGGAAACAAGAAGGCGAAACTGAAATCCGCGCACCACATCCGGTCCAGACGGCCTCCCGCGCACAAGCACCGACAGTGCAGACAGGAAGGGCGCTTACCATCGGGCCTGGGAGCAGTGCTGGTCGCGCGGTGGGCTATCCTACGATGGGTCCGTGCAGTGGCGCACAGGGCACTCCTGACTGCTTCATTTGCTATGAATTGCACGGGCAAAAGCAGGCCGACCGGCGGCCATTCACGAGCTGCCGGGAGACCGCAGCGTGCGCCCAAGCGTAGTCCGCGCGCCGCCGACAGCTGCCTACAGCGACGCGCACAGCGGCGGCCGCGGCAGCACGGACTCGCGAACCGGCTGCGCTACTGTTGACAATATGGCCGCTCCCCAACGCCGGCGCCTGCGCGCATGCGCGGAAGCGCGTCGCGGAGAAAGAAAGGCGCGATGCTCGTTCTGCTTCCTGCGCTTCCTGGCTGCCGCCGGCCAAGCGCTGCCGTCGCGAACGGTCGATAATCGCGGTAGCTTCTGCTGCGCGCCACGCGAAAGCTGCCGCTACCGCCAGTGTTTGCTTTAAAAGAGGGACGTGCTTTGCGAAGCGCAGGGACAACTTTCAGCGTGGAGGCCGTGCAAACAGAAGCCAAAGGCAAATGTAATAAAGGGTTTGGCGGGGACGCCGCCCGGACCAGAGCCGCGGAAATTATTGCACCGCGCATGCAGCGTTCACTTTCCCGTTCCCAAAAAAATAGAACACCCAATTCATTCCTTTTTTGCAGGTTTTTCCCTTTCTTTAGACGCTAGCAAGATATTGCCGCGCGTCGAAGGAGCGTGTAGGAAGTTCACTATAGAAAGTAACTGGGCGTCTTCCAGGCAGTTGCTCAAAATAATTTATCTTTCTTGTCGCGTGTATCATTTCCTCAGTCCTGCGTGTTACGTCCTTTATTGCTGGTGGCAGGGTACAGACTGGCGGGAAAGCCGCCAACACGTGACACATGGTAGCTCAGGGTTGCTTGGCCCTAAAGATTGTCCCGCTATAACACTCCTCCCCCCTACGTCACGAAGTCCTTCAGATACGCAGGGCGGCTGCGTTGGCGCTGTGGTCGCTGGACTTGAAGGGAAGCACTCGCTTCACGGTCCTCACCACAGGAAGCAGATTCGGTACTGGGCGCTGCAGCCTCCTCCAGTCTTTCTCCTTGGTCCCGTCTTCCAGGGTCCTCTAGGCTTGAAGGAATGCCAAGCCCGGAACACTCTGCCGGGGAAGCAACCAGCGGTTCCTCCTCTTCACACATCCCAGAAGCGAAACTGTCCAATGCGTAGCTGGCAGAACGACTTCTGAGTTGGTCAACATGACGTCTCCATCGACGACCGTCCTTGGTGACGACCAAGTACGACACTGGTCCTGTGACAGCATCCACAATGCCCGGCAACCACTTGGGCCCATAGAGATAGTTGCGCACAAACACTCGATCCCCCACATCAAACAGTCGCACTGCCTGGCTACGGCGCTGCCTCACCTGCTCTTGTTTCTGCTGCACACTGGACTGCAGGTCAGGATGCAGACGCTCTAACACCGTTGAAAGTTTCCTGCCCATTAGCAATTCGGCCGGGCTCTTGCCTGTTGTAGCATGAGGCAGGATATGCTGGGTCATTAAAAACCTAGCCAGACGTGTGTCGATATCGCCTCCAACCATTCGCTTGAGTACTCCCTTGGTTTCGCGCACCATGCGTTCTGCTTGACCATTCGAAGAAGGGTGATATGGGGCAACGGTCACATGTCGGATTTGATTCCGGCACATGAAGTCTCTGAACTCCTCCGAACAAAAGGCAGTGCCATTATCAGAAACAACAGTTTCTGGAATGCCATGGGTAGCAAAAAGGAAACGAAGCTTCGCACAAACTGTAGCTGTCGACATGGAATTCATCCGGCACACTTCCAACCACTTTGAGTGAGAGTCCACCACAATGAGGAAAACTTTGCCTTGGAAGGGCCCAGCAAAATCGATGTGTAGTCTTGTCCAAGGACGCTTGGTGAATTCCCAAGGGTGAATTTTTGCAGCTGCTGGCGCAGACCTGGATTCCTGACAACGTGCACAGTCTCTCACCTTCTGCTCAACATCTCTGTCGATTCCTGGCCACCACACGGCTCCTCTGGCAAGCCCCTTCATCTTGACAATTCCTGGATGAGCTGTGTGAAGAATGTCCATGACATACGGTCGAGCTGGCTCTGGAATGACCACACGACTGCCCCACAGCAAACAACCTTGGTACACCGACAGTTCATGCTTGCGGCTCACAAACGCTGCAAACTCTTCTGGCAGCTTACCCTCTGGCCACCCATGCTGCACCCAATTGCAGACTCTAGCCAACAGCTTATCCCTTGACGTGAATCTTGCCACCTTCCTAGAGTTCCATGCTACTTCCGGCGCCATTTCCAGCATCCCTACTTCCCAAAGACGCTGCTCCTCTTCCTCTGCCCTACTGGCTCTCAGTGGTAAACGACTGAATGCATCAGCATTGGAAAGCTTCTCCGCTGGTCGATACTCAATTTCATAGTCATAAGCCGATAACATGAGGGTCCAACGCAGCATCCGTGGTGATAGCACCTGGGGAATGGGCTTGGCATGGTGCAACAGTCCTAAGAGAGGTTTGTGGTCTGTCACAATTTTGAAATGTCTCCCATATAGAAACTGATGATACTTCTTTATGCCAAAGCCGATGGCGAGCGCTTCTCGGTCTGTCTGGGCATAATTCCGTTCTGCCGCACTCATAGTTCTCGACGCATATGCAACCGGTCTCTCGCTGCCATCTTCGCACACATGACTCAACACAGCACCCAGTCCGTACGGGGATGCGTCACAGGCCAGCACTAGGGGTTTGTTGACATCATAGTGCACCAGAACATGTGATGACTGTAGCAGATCTTTCGCCTGGCGAAATGCTTCCGCCTCAGCTTCCATCCAACGCCACTCGCGACCCTTGTCCAACAGCCGGTACAGTGGCTCCAAGGCATGAGCTGCTCCTTTAAGAAACTTGTTGTAAAAGTTCAGAGCTCCTAAAAAGGCTTGAAGTTCCTTTTTGCATGTCGGCTCTGGGGCCTTGTGAATAGCACGCACCTTGTCTTCTGTCGGCTGCACACCTGCAGAGTTCACACGGAATCCCAAGTAACACACTTCCTCAACACCAAATTGACATTTGTCAAACTTTAGTCGCAGACCGTCTTCATGAATTCTTTTGAGCACTTCTTGTAAACGAGCATTGTGCTGCACCTCATCCTTTCCACCGATCAAGATGTCATCCAAGAACACAAGAACACCATCAATTCCATGCAACAGTTCTTCCATGTACCTCTGAAAGATAGCCACTGCCACTGCCACGCCAAATTGAAGACGGGTTACGCGGAACAGTCCCCGATGTGTTGTAACCGTCAACAAGTCAGCTGTTTCTTCATCAACAGTCTTCTGTTGATACGCCTGTCCGAGGTCTAGCCTTGAAAACTTCGAGCAACCTGCCAGCCTGGCAAACAGCTGCTCCGGTGTCGGCAGGGGATACGTCTCCCACTGCACTACACGATTGACTGTGCTCTTGTAGTCCCCACAGATCCTTATCGATCCATCTTTTTTGACAACTGGAACGACAGGTGTTGCCCACTTCGAGTGCCGCACAGGCTGGAAAATGCCTTGGCTCACCAACTTGTCCAGTGCTTCGTCCACCTTCGGTCTCAATGCAAACGGTACTTGCCGTGGCTTCAGAAATCGCGGCGGAGCTGCCGGGTTCACCTCTATGCGTACAGGAGGCCCTTTACTTGTCCCAAGTCCAGGCTCAAAGACTGAAGAATACTTCTTGAGCAAGGCTGTTGTTCCCCTACTGCCAGTTCGACTCGGCTCGTACACACTGTGAACACCACTCAGACTTATTCCCAAAGACTTGAACCAGTCCCGACCGAGAAGTCCGATACTAGCACCCTTAACCACCACCAATCGCAGGCGATGTTCCTGCCCCTTGAATTCCACCTTCACGGTCAGTTCACCCAACACTCGTAGTTCCTTGTTATTGTAAGCTCGGAGATGAAGAGTACTTGGGCGCAACGCCCTTTTCGATATTCGCAGCTTCTGCATAGTCCGGTCGTTGATGACTGAACACACTGCACCAGAGTCCACCTCCATCTCTAGGGGACTTCCGTTGACGCGCACTTCCACTCTCACGGCTGGCTCTTCACCAGACAGCACGAACACGTCGTAAACGTCCGACGCAGCATTCTTGTGACGGCCTCCACTGGCCCGTTTTTTGTTCTGAGAGTTGGGTTCAGCCGAAGCGCGAGCTGCCGCCTTCCTCCTGCATGCTCTCACTATGTGCCCTCGTTGCTTGCAGAAGTGGCACTGCATATTCATGAATGGGCAACTGCTTGGCGAATGCGCACCCTTGCAGCGGAAACATACGCTTGTGCTCCCAGGCGAACCAGCCTGCTTATGGGTACCCTCCTTGGCTGTCACTGGCGCAGAGACCTTCGCAACACACGGGTCGAAACGCTGCCCGCTCACGCTGCCAACTTCACACGATGCGGCACTGCCGCGAATTTGCTCGGTCTGTCGCTGCGCAGATTCCATTGCAATGGCTTTCTCCCGAGCTGTAGCAAACGTAAGCTCCGGCTCCGCCAGCAACCGACGCTGAAGGGTCTCGCTTCGCACCCCGCACACTAGCCGGTCGCGCAACATGTCATCGAGCGACGCACCGAAATCGCAGTGTTCCGAGAGACGTCGCAATTCTGCGATGTAGTCGGCAATTGACTCACCGGGCTGCTGTTGACGTGTGCCAAACTTGAAACGCTGTACTGTCACCGACGGTCGCGGCGAGAAGTGGTTTGAGAGACGCCTGACGATCTCATCGTAGGCCACGGCCGACGGCGCATCCGGAGAACAAAGGGAGCGAACGATGGCATACGTTGCTGGGCCGCAAACGCTGCAGAGCGTTGCTCGCTTCTTCTCGTTACCGTCGATGTCGTTTGCTTGAAAGAAAAATTCGAGGCGCTCCAAATACAAGGGCCAAGACGTCGCCTCTGTTGGAACGAATTCCCCAATCGTGCCCAGCGCAGTTGCCATTTTTACCTCGTCGCCAATTATATGTTACGTCCTTTATTGCTGGTGGCAGGGTACAGACTGGCGGGAAAGCCGCCAACACGTGACACATGGTAGCTCAGGGTTGCTTGGCCCTAAAGATTGTCCCGCTATAACACTGCGTATGAGAGGAAAGCGCTCCTCTGAAAAGCTCGGTGGCTGCACTTAAATAACCACCACTTTCTTTGTATTTTTCCTCTCCATAATTCGTTTATGTTTGATTATTTCTGTTGTATATTTTGTTGAATGAGTTTACAAGTGTCCAAAGGTTCTTACTTTTGCAGGGGTACAAATCAATATCTTCTCCTTTTGGGACTTTTCAGACACTGTGCACAGAAACGGGAGTGAAAGGATTGAGGCGGTTTGCGATACAAAGATTAAAGCGTAGGTGGTAATAAGTAAATTCGTATTTTTCATAATTAACGTCTTTCGATACCCAGGCAGCACAAAGATTATAGTAACTTTTTAAATTTAGGAATATTAAGATAACGTTATGTGTTCTGGAATAACGTGAACCTAACGTTGAAATTTAACACAAAACGTACTTGTAATACTTAGAACGTTTATATACCGTTTCAGATAAAACTTAATATCAGTAATAAAACAAACAAATCATCTAAAACTTGCCATGTAACGCATAACAAGAAACATTCCGCGAGGAATATACGAGGTCTGTTAGAAAAGTATCCGACCTTTGGCCGAAGAAAAAAAAAACTGGCATAACTGGAGCGTTAGAAACCTAATAACCTTCAAAGTAGTCTCCTTGGGGCTCCATATGCATCTCCCAGCGGTGCTGCCTTTGTTGGAAGTATTCCGAAAAGACCCTTTTCGGAATGGAATTTAGCTCTGCTGTCGTTGCAGCCATAATGTCCTTTCTTTTCTGAAATCGCGCTCCTTTCAATGACCTCTTGATTTTAGGAAACAGCTAGAAGTCGTAGGGGGACATATCAGGAGAGTAAGGAGCCTGTTGAACTACAGGAGTCTGGTTTTTCGCCAGAAAAGTCTGAATCAAATGCGAGGAATGTGCAGGAGCAATGCCGCGAAGGATGCGCGAATTTCTTGTTGACCTTAATTCCGGTCTCTTGCGCCGCACAGCACCACGTAGGCGATGGAGGACATCCCTGTAGTACTGTTTAGTCATTCTTTGACCCTGTGGGGTGCATACTCGTGGTGTGCCACACAGAGGGAGTCAAAAAAGCAGTCAGCATCACTTTGACATTGCTGCGCACTTGTCGGGCCTTCTTCGGTCTTGGTGACGTGAAATGCGTCCTCTGTGACGACTGGGATTTGGTTTCCGGGTCGTACCCGTACACCCAAGACTCGTCACTAGTGATTACGGCGTCGGTGAAGTCAGGGTAACTGTTTGTGGAATCCAGCATCTCCTGTGAGACTTCAACACGAAGCTGCTTTTTCTCCACCGTCAGCAGCTTCGGCACGAATTTCGCCGCAACTCTCTCCATGGCCAAATCTTCGGTGATAATGGAATGTGCAGAAAAATTGCTGATGTCCACCTCTTCCGCAATTTCTCGGATAGTCACACAACAGTCCCGCATCACGACAGCGTTCACTTCGGCAATTACCTGGTCATTTCGGCATGTTGATGGCCGGCCGGAGCGTGGCTCTCTCTCCACGGATGTGCGGCCGTTTTTAAACCAGTTGCACCACTGCTTAATCTGTGTGCTGCTCATAGCATCATCACCGAAAGCCGTCTGAACATTTCGAATAATTTCCACTTGGCTATCGCCAAGTTTCTGGCCAAATTTGAGGTAGTAGCGCTGCTCCTCTCGCTCCGCCATTTTCCTTGCAACAAAAAACCGACGAGAGCACTGCGCACTCCCTCACTCAAACGCTGCTTCCCAGCGACTGACGCTATCGGCAGGCGGGAAAAAATTCGTGCATGCGCACGAGGGTTCAAGGTCGGCTGCTGTAAGCGCGCTTGTTTCATATCCATCAGGTGTTCGCAAAAAAAAAAAAAAAATAACGTCGGATACTTTTCTAACAGACCTCGTACATAACGATATATTCAGATGATGTCTTCTCTGGAGCGCGTCACGTTCGCGCTGTATACCACCCAGCAACGTCTTTAGAGACCGTTACCGCACATCTCGGTGTATAGGGTCAATCACACTTATAGGGAACACGGCTCCGCGTGGCCACGTACCTGCGGAGTGCCATTGCATCTAACCCGTTCATGAATCAATGGAGAGCGGCGCACGAGAAGAGGGACCTCGACGTGGTGCTTCGTGTCGTCTGCCCCTTTGCACGGGTATGCTGCCGGCTTGGTCGCAATAGTGCTCCGCGTATGCGCAGCCACGCGGAGCTGTGTTCCCGCTAAGTGTGATGGCGGGAACATGGTTGGGCAGCAGCTGCCAGTCAACGGTTCTTGAAAAAGCCTACGTTGAAGGAACCTTGCGCTGCTGTCTACCAGTGCTTCAAAGATTTCTCCAACAAGCAAGAAGATTCTAAAGCCCGCGTGGGACAACTGCCTGCGGATATGCCTTGGCCTCCCAAAGGGTTCCTCTGCATCAGGAACAGTAACAGAAGCAGGCTGTCGCCCGCTAGATGTGATTGCCGCCCAGGAAACTATGCGCACCCATCTCCGCCATGTCCTTCAAGGGGAGAAGCACTTTCTACACCGCGCCCACCTAGCTCATTGTGACTCTGGCCTTGCCCAAGCTGTGCAGCTCCTGCCCCTCCACATTATTAATCAGACACAAAAACCACCACCTCTGACTGAATTACGCGTCCGGTGCTCTACCTCTGAGCTACGGCGACGGCTGTCAATTCTTCTGCTTTCGAGGGTATTTATGTTTACAAACAAGTTGAAATAACCTAACCTTGAGAGAGAAGCCAACAGCCACAGAAACCAAGGGGCACAGGGGATTCTTTTTAATTTATTTATTTTGTGCTGTTGATCAATTTAGAATATTACTGAATATATTATCGCTTAAAGCTAATTGATTAGAAAAGCAGAAGAAAAAACAACCATATGCCGCCGGTGGGATCCGAACCCACGACCTCCGAATTACGCGTCCGGTGCTCTACCTCTGAGCTACGGCGACGGCTGTCAAACCTTCTGCTTTCGGGGGTATTTATGTTTACAAGTAACCTAATCTTGAGAGTGTTCATCAGCGCCACCCACGTTCATAAGCGGCGGACGTGGAACGTCCTGAGTTGCCGCAGGTGTGACGTAGAACGTCATCGAACGGAAAGGGTGGAAGCTGCGTGAGAACCCTCTTATGCTTCCTATGGCGTCAAGGCTGCCAGAACCGAGGCCCTCGCTAAGCAATTAAGCAAACAAGGGAAGGGGAATGAGGGGCTCGTTATAAATATGAGAGAAGCCAACAGCCACAGAAACCAAGGGGCACAGGGGATTATTTTTTTTAATTTATTTATTTTGTGCTGTTGATCAATTTAGAATATTACTGAATATATTATCGCTTAAAGCTAATTGATTAGAAAAGCAGAAGAAAAAACTACCATATGCCGCCGGTGGGATCCGAACCCACGACCTCCGAATTACGCGTCCGGTGCTCTACCTCTGAGCTACGGCGACGGCTGTCAAACCTTCTGCTTTCGGGGGTATTTATGTTTACAAGTAACCTAACCTTGAGAGTGTTCATCAGCGCCACCCACGTTCATAAGCGGCGGACGTGGAACGTCCTGAGTTACCGCAGGTGTGACGTAGAACGTCATCGAACGGAAAGGGTGGAAGCTGCGTGAAAACCCTCTTATGCTTCCTATGGCGTCAAGGCTGCCAGAACCGAGGCCCTCGCTAAGCAATTAAGCAAACAAGGGAAGGGGAATGAGGGGCTCGTTATAAATATGAGAGAAGCCAACAGCCACAGAAACCAAGGGGCACAGGGGATTATTTTTTTTTAATTTATTTATTTTGTGCTGTTGATCAATTTAGAATATTACTGAATATATTAGCGCTTAAAGCTAATTGATTAGAAAAGCAGAAGAAAAAACAACACTCTCAAGGTTAGGTTACTTGTAAACATAAATACCCCCGAAAGCAGAAGGTTTGACAGCCGTCGCCGAAGCTCAGAGGTAGAGCACCGGACGCGTAATTCGGAGGTCGTGGGTTCGGATCCCACCGGCGGCATATGGTTGTTTTTTCTTCTGCTTTTCTAATCAATTAGCTTTAAGCGATAATATATTCAATAACCTTGAGAGTGTTCATCAGCGCCACCCACGTTCGTAAGCGGCGGACGTAGAACGTCCTGAGTTACCGCTGGTGTGACATAGAACGTCATCGAACGGCGAGGGTGGAAGCTGTGTGAGAACCCTCTTATGCTTCCTATGGCATCAAGGCTGCCAGAACCGAGGCCCTCGCTAAGCAATTAAGCAAACAAGGTAAGGGGAATGAGGGGCTCGTTATAAATATGAGAGAAGCCAACAGCCACAGAAACCAAGGGGCACAGGGGATTTTTTAATTTATTTATTTATTTTGTGGTGTTGATCAATTTAGAATATTACTGAATATGTTATCGCTTAAAGCTAATTGATTAGAAAAGCAGAAGAAAAACAACCACATGCCGCCGGTGGGATCCCAACCCACGACCTCCGAATTACACGTCCGGTGCTCTACCTCTGAGTGAGCGCATTGCTGCGCGGCGCTCCTCTGCGCATGCGCAGTGCGGCGCAGTGGCTTCGGGACCATGGTTGCCATGGTAACGGCGCATGCGCAGTAGTGGCCTTTGGCAGGCACCGCGAAATGCGCTTCTGCCAGCCTAGTGTACCTTTCTCTACAAAACAAAAATTCAGAAGGCACTTGGCTCAGTGCTGCAAGGCGAAAGCGTATCCTGGCGCACTGTTTGTTTCTTATTTATTTTTATGTTATTTTGTTTCTTTTCTTGTTTTGTTTTTATTTTTCATATTTTCTTCATTTTATTTTTGTTTCTTTTCTTATTTTTATTGTTTTTTTATTTTTTATTCCTTTTATTTTTGAAACTCATCCATTCACTATAGTAGGATACAACTTAAAAAAAACAGCAGTTACTAACACTGGGCCGCGGTCCGCGGCGTCCTGTATTACTCCGCTGGCCAATCGCAACAGTAAACAAAATCAGCTTTTTAATGTTTGACTATATCAGACAATCCATGTATCAGAATTCTAGAGCTCATAATTTTTATGTTGTGATAAAACTTCTTGTTTACGTAACAAGAAACGTTTAAGCAGCGGACTATGTTTTTGTCGTGGAGGAATTCTGTGCGCGGAGGCTGAATGTGGGCGGAGCTTCACTGCAGACTTAAGTTGTATCCGACTATATATGCAAACTTTAAGTGGCGGAGTGGCAGCGTCTCCGCCTCAAATGCCAAAGGCCCTGGTTCGATTCCTAGCCTCGACGCTGTTACTTTCTAACGAAACGCGGACAAATCTGCCGACACGGCTTCACCTTAAAAGGAACTTAGCATGCGCATGTGGTCAAGGAACCGAAGGCAGCTGCAGTCGGCGTGCAAACGCCAGCTGAAGGAGTGCTATATAGATGCCGAGCAAGGAGTCGCTCGCAAACGCAGGCCAGCCGAAGCTACATGATGGTGGCGGGCCAAGCGAACTGGGAAGCACAAAGCTGTAAAGCGATGCGTGCAGCAAACTGATGAAAGGAGAGCAGCAGCCGCCAAGAGGGAGAGAGTGCGACGCGCCACTTTGAGACACAATGAAAAGTTGTTGTTGTTGTTGCGACTGAGAGAAGGATGAAAAGGAAAGTGCACGGGCCTGCCAACTGGCTCGAGCCGAGCCACCCCCGCTGCCACGTGCAGATAGAAGAGTGTTGAAAGATAACAGGAACAACAAAACAAGAGAGTAAAGATGCGCGTCGCAACAACCGCGTCCGCCGAAGCGGACGCTGGCCGAAAAAACAGATACGCGGCCGTAGCCCGATGAAAAGCGGGCACAAACAATTGCACAGTATGATGGACCTACACTCTGGACAGAAAGGAGTAAAAAGAGAGTCGGATGTCTGGCGCGCACCCTTTTATAAAAGCGAGCGCGCTAGAGGACAGTTGACTCCCTTTTTACTCGCATACAGGCTTTTTGGTGTTTAGAGTGTATGCATGTATGGAAATTATCTTTGTAGAGTCAATAACCTAGATTTATTGACACTGCAGTTGACATAAGCGTATTACGTGCGGTGTGGTAGTGAATTTTGAATGGTAATGGAGGATGCATGCTTCCGTCGTGAGGTAGCGCCCCAGCTGTCGCCGCTGTTTCTTTGCTGGATCAAGTGCTACTTATAAAAAATATCTGCCTCTCCCGTAACCGAGAGTAGAGTAAGCATGACATGTTTACGGGCATAACACATTGGTTGTAGTCTAGATGGTACTAGTCAAAATCTTGAAATGGGTCTAGTGTTCAACACACCACACCACACATACTGTGCACTGACGCAATCGTTTCCTGTGAGTGTCTGGGGAATCTCTTCCGCCCTGCGCTGACCCGAAAGACGCGGGTTCGAACCCGGCCGCGGCGGTTGAATTTCTTTGGAGTAGAAATTCTACAGGCCCGTGTACAGTGCGATGTCCAGGTGGTCGAAATTTCCGGAGCCCTCCACTACGGCGTCTCTCAAAGCCTTAGTCGCTTTGGGACGTTAAACCCCATAAACCAAACCATCTTCCGCCCTGCCTCGACAGCTGTATCCGGTTTCTGTTTGCCTTTCATCTTTGTAATCGTTGTTTTCATTCCTCGGTTATTTGTAGCACTTTGCCTATGATGATGATTATAACTTTTATTTCCACCGATGTAGGAGGCCCCCTACTCCCCGTCCCTGGCACGCAGGCCTAGGGGACGGGGCTATGTGACACTGGTGACGTCACCACTGGATTACGTCACACATAATTGATGACGAAGTAACGACAAATTACTAATTATTGACTAATTAATGATTAATATTAAATACTAATAAACTGCTAATTAATGACGCTTAAGCTTCGCCTTTATGAGTGGAACGCGACAGCGTGTTGTAACGCTGCGAGGCAGTCCACGGAACGCCACCACCCGTTCGGCACGATGCCTTGCCCTTTGAACGCGACGCTCTTTGAGGAAAGGAAATTACGCAGCAATTCTCTGTCATCGCGGTGTACACCCGAACCGCACCGTACAGGAAGGGAGGAACACGGTGTGAGGAACGCCACCACCCGTTCGGCTCGAGCTACCGGCGCGTGCATGCCGGTCCTGTTGGAGGACTTAGAGAGCCCGGATGCTCTCGTTTCAGTGCACGGATGTTGGCTCTCGGTCTCGGCGTGACATCACCACACTGCCGACAACGGGAGCTAAAAGCATTTCATGCTTAATACAGCAAGAAGCCAAGAATATTAACCCGGGGAGATTTGCTTCGAGAAAAATGGCTGAGGCTTAGCTTAGGTTAAGCCTAGTCAGATGCGAAGCATATTGTCGCCGAGTTGCATATCGAGCACGCCGCTTGGCTAGACGTTCTTCACGCTCTTCATCAGTCTCTGTAGCACGCCGCAACTTTTGCTTCTCATTCCAACGAGCAGCCCTGTCTCCAGGAAGCATCTCTATCCCGTGTACGCCTAGCAGAGGCAGGCGCACCCCCTTGTATACCGCCGCTCCAGCATCACGTGTTCACTACAGCGCACCTAGCGGCAGAAGCAGGAAACACATTGGTCGCGACGCCTCGCGCGATGGCGCGAGCTGGGGCCCCGTTTCTCCTATGTCGTTACGTCACGCATCACGTGGTCCTCCTTGGTCGCGACGCCTCGCGCGACGGCGCGAGCTGGGCCCCCGTTTTTCATCTGCTGTGACGTCACGCATCACGTGGTATGACATGGAGGTCACGAAAGGTCAATGGTAACGACACCGCCGCGCTCGAGGAGCTGGGTTGGGCTATTTTAGTATGCTTCGCATAAAACCAGGCATACCGACCAACTGCTGGAAATGGTGCAACCAGATGCGTTTCACAGTTTTTCTGCTAATTCCCATGTGAAACTGTTAGGTGGGTACATCTACTCGCGCAGGATGTTAAACAGAGCTAGCAGGAATATCTGCCAACACATGATCAAGAGCTCTGCCATTTTATGCGATAGCGTATACAGCGCGTCGGAAAAAATTGCATCATGCCAACCGTTTGCCGTACAATGTTACGGATGGTGTCATACGATTCAGCGTTTCAAGCAGCATAAACCGACTAGTTAAGTTAGAGCCTAGCTTGCGGCAGGATTTCGAACCAGCGACCTGTAATCGGGGGCTGCGGGTGTCCGACGAGATATGCGAGGCAGTTACCGCGTCATTTCCTTTCCTCAAATCCAATTTTCATTTTCTTCATTACAGCACCTCTTTCGTCTTTCACTCCCACCTTCCTTCCTTCCCTTACGGTGCGGTTTCGGTGTCCACCGAGATGTGAGACAATTATAGTGGGCCGTTTCCTTTCCTCAAAAATGCATTGCGTTCAAAGCTGTTTCCAACGGGCAAGGCGTTGCACGTAACTAGCGATGGTGTTCCGGGGACTGCCGGAGCACGAGTGACGTCACGCACGGCGCAGGCTACTGCGCATGTGCGCTGCCGCTTCTCCTCCTCGCCACCGTTTGACCTTGCGCCGCAGCCGTGCGCAGTGCGCATTTGAAAGGAGGGTATACCGCAAGCGCGTTTATCGCGGAGGCCGGCTATATAACCGCTTGCCAAGGAAGGGAAGGGAAGGGAAAACTTTATTTACACTAATGGTTTTTCCTGCGGTTTGGGGGCATCTTCAGAGACGTCTTGGTTCTACCCCCAGGAGCCTTCTCTGTCGAAGTCGTCCGCCTCTAATCAGTGGTCGGTTGCCCTCAGTCCAGGGCTCCGCTGGCCACTGCCGCCCGTTGAGCTAGCTGCACCAGACCTTGGTCTTCACAGCGGTCGCTGGACAGCAGAGTCTCCCACTGCTCCGCACTCGGGTTTTGTATTTTGGGGACCACGTGTATGTTTTGGCAGGCCCATGTGATGTGGTATAGAGTAGGTTTTTCGTCGCACCAGGGACATTAGTCCGTGTATATCGTAGGGTGCATTTTGTTTAGTATATGTAGGTTTGGGAAAGAGCCTGTTTGTAATTGTCTCCAAGTGACAGCTTCCTCTCTGCTGAGAGATTTGTGCGGTGGGGGATATCGCATTCTTCTGCCTCTATAGTTTTGTAGTATGGCCGAATATTCCCTGGGTGCTGGCGCGAGTTCGGCGGTCTCGTCGGATGCTCGGAAAGTAATGTATCCTCGAGGTATCCTGTCGGCCTCTTCGTTCCCTGCCACCCCGTGTGCCCCGGTACCCACACAATTTTGTGTGGGATCTTGTCGTTTTGTTCTTCCTGGTTTTTAATTCTGTCGCTCGCTGCGAGGAGTATACGGAGCGCGTGACGACCTATCCTGCCATTCATGTAATTTCGGCAGGCTGTTTGAGAGTCCGTGAGTATTGTTAGTGACCGCCCGGTTCTATAGCCCTCCGCCACCGCTAGAGCAACGGCTACTTCCTCGGACTCTGCGGCTGTGCAGCCTCGGAGAGACGCGCTGGTCATTTCGCGTAAAGACGAATCGACCACCGCCGCTACAGCGATTTTGGTATCTCCTCCTCTCCAAGACGCGTCTGTATACACGGTCGTGGCTTGAGGAGCGTATGTTTTCTCAATGAATTCGGCCCTCGCTTCTCTTCTGCCTCGATGGAGGTTGGGATACATGTTTTTTGGTATTGGAGCTACCTTGAGGGTCTTGCGAAGCTCGTCGGGGATCGTTGCCGTCCTCGACATTTCTCGCATCTGCTCGCGGTATCCGAGCCTCTGCAGGAGCGCTCTTCCTGTCGTTGTTTGCAACAGCCTGAGTTTTTGCGACTCAAGCTGCGCCTCTCGTAGCTCCTCGAAGGTGTTGTGTAATCCCAGGGCCATGAGTTTTTCTGTAGACGTGTTGCGTGGTAGTCGGAGCGCTGTCTTATACGCTTTGCGTAGCAGGGCATCCGCTTGTTGTATTTCATTTTTGTTGAGGCACTGGTAGGGTAGGCTGTACGTGATTCGACTAACTACTAAGCTTCTGACTAGTTTTAGTGTGTCTTCTTCACGCATGCCATGTCGCCTGTTGGTGATGCGGGTGATCATGCGTGCGACTTGTAGCGGTTGCTTTCAGCAGGGTAAAAGTGTGAGTACTGCGCTGGTTGGATTGAACCCACATGCCCAAAATTCTTATTGTTGTCTTTTCGGGTATGGGCGTCCCTTCTAGGTAGACGTTGAGTTTTAGGTCCTCGTTGGTTGGGACGGTTCGGTTTTGCTTGCCTCTCCAGACTCTCAGCAGTTCCGATTTCTCGGTCGAGCATGCGAGTCCTCTTTCTGCGAGGTATTGCTCTACACAAGAGGCCGCTTGCTGTAGCCTTTCTTTCTTCTCTCCGAGACAGCCCGTGTTTGTCCAGATTGTTATATCGTCAGCATACATTGCATGCCTGATGCCTTCGATGTTCTCTAGTTTTCGAGCTAGGCCTATCATAGCTATGTTGAAGAGTAGGGGTGAGATAACTGACCCTTGGGGTGTTCCCTTGTTTGGAGTGCGAATTTTGTCCGATCGAAGGTCTCCTATGCCGATGGTGGCAGTTCTATCGGACAGGAAGGCTTTGACGAAGCCATGGATTCTGCGTCCGCAATCCAGGTTGTCTAGGCCCGTAAGGATCGCTTCGTGGCTGACGTTATCGAATGCCCCCTTGATGTCCAGGGCCATTATGACATTTTCTCCCGTCCGAGGTACGTTTCGCAGGACATCTTTTTGTATTTGGAAGAGAACGTCCTGCGTCGAGAGCTTCGCTCTGAAGCCGAACATGGTATGTGGTACACAGTCGTTATCTTCCATTTAATTTTGAAGTCTTAAAGTTACAACCCGTTCGTAAAGCTTGCCAAGGCACGACGTGAGTGATATGGGCCTGAGGTTTTCAATTTGTAGCTTTTTACCAGGTTTAGGTATCATTATTACTTCGGCGTGTTTCCAATCTTCGGGAATTCCCGTCTCCGCCTCCCAATGTTTGTGTCGCTCAGGTTGCGGATTAGGGCGTTGTCGATTCTGTCCGCTCCGGCTGCCGTGTTTCTGGTGGTGTTTCTTATGGCCGCGTAAACCTCTTCCACAGTTATGGGGCGGTCGAGTTTCTCGTTTTCGGCTCCTCGATACGTTCCTTGGTACCGCGGGGGTTTGTGATCGCCAAAACATTTTTCTCGTGCCTTCTCCAGTAGGGCGATGTCTGATCCCTCGAAGGAGTGGATGAATCTGTGGATGGCTTTATTGTTTTCTGATTTTATTTCCTAGAGTTCCCCTAAGCGAGTCGCTGAGTTATTCCCAATTTTGTTTCGCGAGTTGCATCGCGT
Organism: Amblyomma mixtum; assembly: GCF_055824585.1. Taxonomy (NCBI): domain Eukaryota; kingdom Metazoa; phylum Arthropoda; class Arachnida; order Ixodida; family Ixodidae; genus Amblyomma; species Amblyomma mixtum. The sequence goes on from NC_143013.1 coordinate 8,167,798, forward strand.
ATTCTTCCGCCTTTGCCGTAATTTCTGCTATCTTTAGTTTTAGTTTCCTGTTGTGTTTTTGCTTCCGCCATCTTTTGGTAAGACTGCGTCTCGCTTCCCATAGCCTGGGGAGGTGGGCGTCTACTTCGGGCGTTGCTGTCGTTCTCCTTAGACTTTTTGTGCATCGTTGTCGCGTTTCTCTCAGCATGGCGCTCCATTCCTCCAGTGATTGGATACCGCCTTCAGATTTGTTGCAAGCCCCGCGAAACGCGTTCCAGTCAGTGATTTTCGCCTGTCCAATCTGGCGTCTTTATGGTGTCGGATGCTATTCGTGTCCGGAGGATAAAGTGATCGCTGCACAGATTTTCCATCATGTTTTCCCACTGCGACTCCCTGCTCTTCCTTACGAAGGTGAGGTCCGGGCATGTGTCCGTGCTCACGCTATTCCCGATTCTCGTGGGGGTCGCAGGATCTGTGATTAGACTGCAGCCAAAGTATTCCGCTACTTCCACTAATGTTCTTCCCTTGATGTCTTGTTTCTGGTATCCCCAACTCCTGTCCATGGCGTTGAAATCTCCTACGATGATGAGCGCATTTTCTTTGGCCAGCTTGTGCGCTCCATAAAACAGGTCGAAGAGTTTGGCTTTTCTTTGTCTCGGCGGGCTGTACACATTCAGTAAGAACGTGCTGCGTCCCTTTCGCTTCTTCGGAATGAGTTCAACAAGCGCGTGTTCAATGTCGGTGTCGGCGATATGGTATCGTGCCTGATGGCGGTAATGGTTTTGCTGACTAGGACGGCCGCTTTACCTTCGTTTTGACTCTCGTAAACCTCGTACCCTTGTAAGGTCGGCTTGATTCCAGTCTCTTGGAGCGCAATTACATCAGGAGGTGTGAGTTGTGTGTTTATATATTGTTTTAAGAGGGCCTGCTTTTTGCGGTAGCCTCTGCAGTTCCATTGCCACATATCTAAGTGTTCTTGTTCTTGCCGATACGTACTGATCATGTTTACGCGTTACTGCTGTTGCCTTGTTCGTTTGCGAAAGCTGTTAGCGCTGGACGGTTGTACGCCCTTTCCCTAATGTTTTCGGTATGTTTTTGTTTTCTAAAAGCGCTTCTCATCTCTGAGATCTGCCCTTGGAATTGTACTTGCATCTGTTGCATTTGCGACTGGATTTGCTGCATCATATCCTGCATCATCTGCTGCATGCATCATCTGTTGCATTCGTGTTTCAAGGTCTCCTTCGTTCGATGCCTGTGGTTGTCGTTTTGGAAGGGCTCTAGTCGTGTCGAGTTCCCGCTGTTGTTCCTTTAGTGTTTTTGTGAGTTCCTCAACTTTGCGTTCGAGCTCGTTTTGTTTGATTCGAGCGAGTTCTAGTTCGCGTCTGAGCGCATCGCTGTTCGCGTCCTTCGGTTCTGTGACGCGACTGTCTTTGTTGTTTGTGTTGTTTATGTCACTATCCTTTCCTACCGAGTGCGAAGCAGTGGTAGAAGCCCAGCTCACCTTGCTGTCGCTTGTCTGGGAAGGCTTCTTCTTTTTCTTTTTCTCTTGCTTCTCCCCCTCCTGTGGGCCGGCTGGTGGTAGAGGCGGGAAGGAGTTGGACCTCGATCGGCTCCTCGATGTCTCTCCCTCTGAGCTGAGCCATCGCTTGGGTGGTCGCCCGCGTTGGTCGCTCCGTCCTCTTCCTCCTGTGGGTTTTGGCCTCGCTTTTTTCAATCTCTCTCGGCACTCCTTGGATCCGGTCCGGTGTGCCTCGCCACAGATTATGCACTTGGGCGCGCACTCGTGGTCGTCGGGCGGGTTCGAAACTCCGCACATTCCGCACACAATAATGTTCGGTGTGGGGCACACGTCGGAGCGGTGTCCTTGCTGGAAGCAGACGTAACACACTTGCCTAGTGGGGCGGTACTGGTAGCATGGTACTTCTCCTCCGTAATAAATGACAAATTTTGGCAAGACTGGGCCGTCGAACGTGAGCACTGCCGTCTTGGATTTTCCGAGCATCCTTGCCTGAAGTATGGTGACTCCTTGAGTTCTGACTCGTAAGTGTGCTTTGAGTTCTTCAGGAGGGGTACCTGGGTCGCTTGCCAAAGAATAGGCGAGCGCATTCAAAATGGAGGAAGAGAGTGACACTACCGGTACAGAAGTGCTACCACGGGAGTTGGCTGAAAAGGAGCGAAGGAATGAAAGGCTGAAAGCTCAAGGAGCGTCCGAGACACCCGAACAACGAGAATAACGTCTCGCTAAACGACGCAGCAAAGACAATCGCAGTGTTTATGGCTGACCATCTTGCTACTACTACTACTCAAAATCATAACCATAAGCTAAACCGTAAGCATATCCATAGGCTAAATCATAAAGCATAACCATAAGCTAAACCATATCACCGCATCTTTTCGCTTCGAGGTATCCAGGCTTAGCCCCAGCCAATTTTTATTTATTAATTTCGGAATACTGTCACTTTTTGGGGATTTTTACAGGAGAGAGAAGAACATACGGTATGCAAATACAGTTTCAGTGACTATAAGTTTGAAGCTTAACATAGGATGATACACAGGTAACTCAAGTGGCATAGACATGGAAGGAATCAAGTGATAAAACAAGAATGACACTTGCATATTATCAATACATGGTAAGAATCACAGCAGTAAAAAAGCAAAAAAAAACCCCATTGGTTTGGTTTATTAGGGTTTAACGTCTGAAAGTGAATCTATGAGGGACGGGGTAGCAAAGGGCCGAAATAAATGTAACTGAGATTTCAGTTAGCTGCACAAAATTTGTCCACGGTAGGCTGAACTGATGGGTGGTGGTGGGTTATATAAAAAAAAATAAAAAAGTGAAGGAAAAGAATGTTGCCCCTGGTTCCAATCTCGGACTAATTGTGGAAAAAATGAATATCGGAAGGTACTATTGCAACAAAAACATTCTTCAAGAGTGGGTACATGTTTGTATCGACTAGCTCTAATGGTTAATATAAACAGTCTATAGAGGACATCATTAATGAGTTATTAAACAATAGAAACAAATTTGGGACAGTGTAGTTTAGCATGGCTGGACAGTGTCTGAAGGCCTGCTGACTGAAAATTCTGTGGGTGAATGTGTACGAATTTCTCGGAGATATTTAGCTGGGTCAATCCACACAGCTTACAGCAGTGTAATCAATATATAGGAGACCTCCATTTACCATAGCAGCAATGTACATCCATGATTAAAAGCAAAGTATTTGCTCCCTTGAGACTTTTCTCCTTGAGAACGGTAAGCTCCCTCATGGGGGAAGCAGAAGAAGCAATGGGAGCGCTACCTCGAAGGCTACGCGGAACTCCGCTGAATGTCGCTTCGTTGGGGAGGGGATTATGCCAGCAGGAGGGTCAGCCAAGACAGCCATAATACCCTCCCCAAAAAAGTGACTGTCAGAGAGCGTAATCTTCTGGTTCCATCCAACGTCGAGAGACCGCGGAACGTAGCCGCAAGCTCTCGTCACCTCCCAGGGCTGGTGCATGGAAGGTCTGCCGCGCCTCGCTGTCGGGCTTCTGGTTCAGGGCAAAGCAAGGGCAGCAAATGCGTGCTCTTACTGCCTCCCCCGGTAAAAGCCTGGGGATGGCTTTGCCCCATGAATGCGGCGCGCATGGGAATACCCGGGCGCAATTCTCAGCTAGCATGTGCAAACGTTCCTCCGAAATCCCCTGCCCCAGCCAACAAGTCGGAAGCCCTCCGTATACGTAGCCTTCTGCTTCTGAGGACTGCCTCGATGTTTTGTAGCTAGCTGGCCCGCTCTGTGCATTACTTTCAGGTGTTATAAACACATGAATGATCATGCTTTGTCGTCCCTCCCTTTGTTCCCTCGAGCAATTACACTGTATTCGCGGGGTGGTAGTGCGGGGCGGAAGACTGACCGTCGTACTTCCACAAGATGCAGCGAGCAAGAGACAACAAAAAATGCACTTGATGGCATATCATTTTAATATGAAATTAGCATATGTACAAGCACTTTCAATGCAGTTCAAAGAGATCACCACGGCAGCCATGCACATAATAACGTGTTCTTTACACTTCCATGAGGATCTTCTGCACCTTAGGACTGTGTATCAGCCAGCCACAAACAATATGCCGCAAAGGTACTGCACGCAGTATTCCAAAGCTGCAATGGCAAGCAAGAAATTTTACAAAAACACATCAGGTAAATGCTGCTCATTGGTGTCATAATACGAGATGGCTAGACATGGGAAATGTAGGCAAACACCAGCACCTGACATAATCATTCATTACAGATGTACACAAAAAGAAATAACATGTCATGCTCATTCAGTGTACATTTTCTGCTCAGATCTATACAAGTTGCATACACTCCTGGGGACTCTTAACAGGCCACCACAAGGTTGGCCACCTAAACTTACTGATACTAATGCAATCCAGACAGAACATGGAAACAAATGAACTGAGGTCACACTGACCTGTTTTACACTGGCTCCCTCAGTCTAATGCAGTCAAAGATATTTGAAGAAAGGATGGCAGTTACTTTTACCAAGCAAGGACATACATTGCTACACTTGTAGCAAGCATGCATTTTACACCATTTCCTGACGGCACCCAAACATAGTTTACAAGCCATTCATAGCATGCCTTTACACGGGCAATGGAGGTGGCTCCATATCAAGCAATAGATATGATGTGCTCCAAGTAGCTGTCTAAAAACACTAACAACTCCCAATGCAAGGGTTCTGATACTCTCCAGGTTTTGCAGTATGCTAAAAAATTTGCACCCAGATACACTTCGCAAGTGAACATCTGCAAACAACAAAAGGTTCCAAGCTGTTGTAACATAAGAAAGCTAGAACATTCTCCTGGCTGCACACACAAGCTGCTGTTCAATGCTTTGTTTCCAGTTATTTTTCAACACTACAGCAAGCAAATAGAAAACAATGATTGTACCACTCAGTCTTGGAGAGGAAAAGAAAAATTAGGATTAGAAGAATCAAAACAATCCCTAACAGCAAGCAACAAACGATGCCAAACAAGGCCAGCAGATCATTTCACAAGTTATGATAAATACAATGCCGACAAAAACAAAGCCATACATACAGTAATACTGGAAAAATAAAAATATATGAAAGCCCCAAAATCAAAGCAGGGAAATAATCACAATTGGCAGTCACCTGATCGTAGCCCCACAGCTACAAAAAAAAAAAAATAACACAAAGAAAGCTCCACACCACCGGTTTCAGACTTGCAGCCCAAGGCAGCATTCTGCTGTGTAGCCTGCGTAGCACGTCCCCAAAGAGCAATCCTACCCCTTCCCAGCTTTTTCGTGGTCCATTTATATAAGCAACAAGGTATTTGGTTTACAAATGTCGTGATAAGCTGTTTTCCCCACAAGACAAAGATTCTTTTCTTCGACTGCCACTTCGGATGACTGAAATGCAAGACAACGTGACGAAGAAGCCAAAGCCTGATGGCGCTTGAGTGCCGAACATGTTTTATGACGACAGTTGTACAAGGGAGTTTCTCCGGGTTAAATAGTGTTGTTGGCATTGTAGTTTGCTAGTCAAACCTCGATATAACGAACACGGATATTACGAATTATTGGCTATATCGAACTCTTCGTAAATATTTTTCACATTCATGCAATTTCTCCTTTACACATAGAACGCGGTTGGCCATGAAACGGGAATATCGAACTCCCCAGGACCAAACAGTGCCCATTCGGATGGCAGGCTTCGCCGCAGTGCACAAGTGACTAGTGGTGATGCGGCACGCGTTCGCGCCAAGGTTTGCACTTCCATCTCGCACTCGCGAACAGCGGCGTGTAGGGTTGCAGTCCGGCAGTCAGCACGCGTTCACGCCTCTGGCGTCCGTAAACAGCGCCATGGAAGCAGCACCGGCGGCTGCAAGCTTGCAGTAACAATCCTCTGCTCATGTCGGCTGTCGCGGAGGTGGCGAAAACGGCAACAGCTTTCGCTCTGACGTACCGCTTTCCACGCGACATGACTGTGATGCGGAGAAGCCACAGTAGCCGGCGCTTAACCTGCGCTTGCGGTGCTGTGCGGAGGAGCCAACCTAACTGGCGCTCGGTTTTTTGCGGTCTTCGAATAGCCGCGAGCGTCATCGACACGCCACCAAAACCTGGGAAAACATCTCTACGTTGCTCTAGTAAGGATCGCCAAAATTGCTGTCCCTTCAATGACTAAACTGCGCCGCTGCTGCGCGCGTTCGTCTATGGCGAACTGTTTTACGACTTTTTACTTGTTCGCTATAACGAGGTTTCACTATAACCAAATGCTCTCCTTGTTCAAAGAAAATGCCATTAAAATTCACTCAGAGAGGGAGAGAGAAAGGAATTTTAATGAGAGGAAAAGGAGGAGAGGTGGGCCTGGTGGTAACATGACCCTGGTCTGCTACTTCGCACTGGAGATAGGGAAGCATAACCATGTAGCCTATGAACACCTATACACTAATTACGTTGCCTGAAGTGAGCAGGAGACCACCACTGAACAGCTTTCTCAAAACTTTGGAGAGTCAAAAATATTGGCACCGATGACATCATGACATTTTCCAACACAGTTTCAAAAAAAAAAGCTTTGTCTATACAGCACTCGTGCAGATTAAGAGAGATTGACTTGAAAATTGGCTCAGGCAAATGACCACATGATGTACATAAAACAAAAGCAAGTCCGAACTGAGAAGGTCAGTCACTTGCCCTTCCACAGCAGATTCTCGATAGTTCGAACTCGAAAGGGATTGAACATTTGTTCGAATCATGTGAAGTTTGAAATAAGGATAGCCTTTTTAATACACACTGTTGAAAAGTTTGAATTAAGTGACTAATAATTAATAACAGACTGTTATAATAACCATCAAGCAATCTGTCTATTCTAATCATGAAAGAAAAATTCATCAACTGCTGTAACAAAATGCAAGCTGCACAAATCAAACACCTGTGACATCTATTTTTATTTAGAAATACTGCAGGCAGCTAGTCCTGCCCAAGCAGGATGGCATTACAATGCATTGGTAACAACTCTTCAACTTTTTTTCATGTCAGAACATTCAACAATAAAGGAAGGGAGACGGTTCCACTGTTCAATCATGTGGGGGAAGAACTATTTTTGAAATATTGTTGTCCGTGCAAAATATGGCCTTTTTTATTGCAAAACGATTGAACCTGACGGACCTAAGTGCTGGGACTGGCACTTTGTTCACAGGCCTCTGCACAAAAAGCATATTCATTTAAGCTATAAACTATTATTGAAATTTCCCAGCTCTAACAAGCCAAGTGATACTAAAGTTTTTATGATATACTGATGCCCTTGTTAATTTGGGCTGCGAATGCACAGTCAAAAAACAGATTTGCAAAACTAGGATGCAAGTTGCAACCAGCACATTCATAGTAAGCTCTATCAAGCAGCACACCCGGGGCAATTTTCCCAAACTGCATGGGGTCTGATGCCAAAGAAAAGGAAAAGCGTACAATAATTACATAACGAATGCACTCATGTGATGAACGCATCTCCTTGGTGGCCATCAACATTTTGAATATATTTATGCCTATGGTAATAAACAGGGACCCAATTTTCAACCTGCAAAGGAGATGGTCCTTCATTGACAGCAATAGCACATGCTCCAGAAGTCATATCTTAGTGACAAACAAGCCCTACCACTCACAACACAAGCACAAAAAACGACAAAACCAGTCATGAAGGAGAAATCGCAGTGAGATTGTAAGTTTAGTGGAGTGTAAACAATCAGAACAATGCCTGTCAAAGGCACAAGCAAAAATCTCCGCCCTTTTCTCTTATATTGTGACATTTCCAGGTTTGCCTGCAGTTTCTCAAGCTCGTACTTACTAAAGATTCAGGTGGGCTGTTATAGGGGCAACACATGTAGCTCCAAGGTGAATGGCTGGCAAATATAAGCATTTAGCACAATGACTGGACTACTGAAAGGCACCTTACATCAACAACATGAATTTGCAGCACCAAAAACAGAGAGAACAGAACACAGAGACTGTGATAACAACTCATTGCGCCCTCACAATGCAATAAGACGCCTATAAAGTACCAGAAAGCTGACATAAGGCCGTAAAAAAACTTTCAAATCACAAAGTGGAATTATGTTCGGATTCAGTTTTTTTTTTCTCTTAAATGTTTGTTTCCTGATCAAATTGAATGATACTAAAATACTGAAAAGTATTTTACTCAGCACGAAGCTACACCATGAAATCCCTAACCATCTTCCAGTGAAGGAAGAAAAGTTCAATAGATAGTTTTTACACGACTTCACGAGTGCCATCTTTTAGTGCACAGGCTAGCTTCCACAGTGCATGCAAGAACTATGCAATAAGTTCATTAGGAAAACCCCAGGCTTTTGCTGCGCTACCCAAAGTTTGCGACCGCTATGACACTAGTGAAAATTATGTATATTCAAATGCATTAAAGGGTCCATGCAACGGTTTTCATTGATGGCAAGAAAATCCGTAATACAGATATACTGAATTGCCCACAATCTTCCTGCAAAAACTTTCGTTCTTTCTTATGAAGCACCACAGATATCGGCGATTAAAAACAGCCCTCTCGTTTTTCCCTCTAAACTCATACATCGGAGCGAGCCCGAGAAAAAAAAAAAAAGCTCATAGGCCGGGACTATGTTCCATTCACAAAAGCTTCACCCAGGTCGGTTGTTTGTGTGTTTTTTTTTTAACTGCTCGCTTCCGCACCAAGGTACAGGCGCGGCCATAAGTAAGCGGAGCACGATATTGCGTTCGAAGTGCAGTCACGCTTTCCCCATCGGCAATGAACAAGCGTTGTTTGTCTACAAGGAAGCCCACCAACCTCCGCTACCAGCAAGCGCGCACCACTGCTAGAAATTTCAATTAGGTGACGCGTGCAAAATATTCGAAGACAGTTACGTGCTCCGTTAACTTTTGTCCGCGCCTGTACAACAATGGAGGGGGAAGTGGAAGGGAGCAATGTGTGGCCTTCTCCAGCTGAGTTTCGATGGAGGCGAAACACAGGAGGCCCCCGTGCGATGCGATGTCAAGATCCTTAGGTGGTAGAACTTAACCTGGAGCCCTCCACTACGGCAACTCTTTCTCTCTTCTTTCACTCCCTCCTTCCCTTCCCTCACAGTGCAGTTGAGCTGTCTACCGAGAAGTGAGACGTATACTGCGCCATTTCCTTTACTCAAAAACGATTTTCCAGTGGCCGTACACCCCGCCTTCTTCACCTGCTTCATCTACAAACATAGTTGCGGTTTTTGCTTAGCCAATGGTAGCCCTTCAGTGCTGATGCCTCGTGCGTGTTACGATGCAGAAAGGAAAAATTTGTGTAAGACCGGTACCGGATGTTGCCGCGAGCCTTAAGATGGGGGATTTTAAACATTAATTGTAAATTATCGGTGCGTTTTTGAGATTCTGGTATGCAGCGTGAAAGCTCAATAGCCTTTATTCTACGCAATTCGTGCATTTTACAGCCACCTTCAAAACCACTGCAGCGATCCTTCAACAGATGGTACGAACACTAGTACAATAATGCCCTTAAGAACTACAACCTTTCTTGTATCCTGCAAAAAAGGTCTATGCAAGGGGGCACAATTTTTGGCTAAACATTTTGGATGTCCTCCATCCTGCCCTGTCTGTATTGTAAAAACACAAAATATTAGCATCATGCACCTGCAAAAAAAAAAAAACACAGCACAGGCCATCTGTGTACATAGGGCCAATATATATGCATTTTTAGAGCTATATGCACGAGAATGGTCCCAACATATCGATCAAAGGAAAAACAGTAAATATGTCGCATAAAAGATGCCCATGCTGGCAAAGTAAAAAGTTGCAGCTTATATCACAGCTTGCAAACTACTGCAGTATAAACCACAGCCAAATCTCAGCAACAGAAAAAAAGTGGCCAACATATCCAAGGCAATTTACGCTGGACAAAAGAAACTAATCCTTCAACTAAAAGAACACAAGTATTGACCAAGTGACATCTAGGATTTAGACAGATTAAGACAAAAACAAGGATTCAAATGGATTAAGGTTTTAACATGGACAATTTAGACCAAGCTCTGCATGCAGTAATCATTTCAGCAAAACAAGGCGGCCTGTGCATGCCTATTGGCCGCAAGGATATACAAATGGCATCATTTATCACTAGAATACCCTTGACATAGTAAGCGACACCACATGACCTTCACCAGAGCATCTACTTCAACCATGTATGACATCTTGCTTTCCCCATTATTGGCACGCACCCTACATCATTTGTAGTGAAAACTAACGCAACAGTGGATTTCAGCATCAATAAGGACGCTTTCCACCTGGTCTTGTGATCTCCACTGTGACGCACTCAGCACTGGCATTTCAAACTTCACACGCCATTATACTATAGTGTGGGTGGCGTTACAGTAGCAATCGATAATGGCAGCCTGTAAAAAGAGTGAAGCAACTGTTAGAGAGTAGTGGTGTTACTGACAATGCACACGAAAATTTTCAAAGCAAGCAGGATGCTCCTAAAAAGCAGTATGGTTGAAATTGAAATATCAGGGATCATAATATGTACTAGAAGCAAGTTGTGTGCATGGCGCAATGAATGTGGTGCTGTTTTGGCACTGAGTTGCCAAGCAGTGTAATAAGGGTGCATCAATGATATTCCAGATTCTGTTTGGATGTTTTTGCACTGGTGACATGTGCACTGCATTATTCATTCCAAATGAACATAGCCCTGAGCTGTGTGTCAAGATATGCACATATATGCGCACATTAATAATGGTCTTTCAGAAAAAACTCATTTTCACTACATTCATTGAGTCCACAATGTGTATGAAAGCATACTTAAGAGCAATGTTCATTTTAATTGTCCTTCGACAATGGCTTATGGAGATCAACGAGCCATTATGACCAACATCTCTGGCTGTTTAGCTAACAAGCAGCAATCCTGCTCAGTCATACCTTGCTCATACGTACCTCAATGACATGCATGACTGGTCTTGTGATATTTGGCTGGTTATAACATAATTAAGGGCAAAAAAGAAAGGTAAAAGCAAAATTCACTGATGTGGAAGAGGCTCGAAAGGAAGTAATATACACTGGTTTTCTCTCTTTGCCACATGTACGAGTCATAAGCTGGAACTGCATGGCGCGATTTCGGGCGCGATTGCCGCGCGGATGGTGGGATGCGTGCCCAGCATAATCCAACACGAAATCGCACCACCGCGTGGTTCTACGCTTGTAGAAAAAAACGTCTCGCGCTGCGCGTCCACTGACGTCACGGCCGGCGCCCACCAATCAGCGTGCAGTCATGTGTCATTCTGGTTTTTTGGTTTGCCAACAGATGGCTCTGCTCTCCGCACATCTCGGTGGAACCTTTTTGGGGGAACATTGCTGTTTCCTCGGAGGAGCTGGCTTTACTGGTGCGCGCGTCCAAGGAGCCACGTGCATTCACGCATCGTGTTATAGTCTGCAGTGAAGCTCCGCCCACATTGAGCCTCCGCGCACAGAATTCCTCCACGACGAAAAAGTAGTCCGCTGCTTAAACATTTCTTGTTACCTAATCAAGCAGCCTGTCACAAAAAAAAAATATGAGCTCTAGAATTTTAATATGCGGATTGTTTGATATAGTTTAATATTAAAAAGCTGATTTCGTTTACTGTTGCCATTGGCCAGCGGAGTAATACAAGACGCCGCAGACCGGGGTCCAGTGTTAGCAACTGCTGTTTTTTCAAGTTGTATCATACTATAGTTCGTGAAATTAAGTTTGATAAATACACTTTGGAGGAAACATCGCTGTATAATTACATGAAGATTGTTTTTATTGCAGTGTCCTGTAATTTAAAAGGCATATTATATATGCAGTAACAAAGATAATTAATCTCGTTGGGAGTTATGTGGTCTGGCAACCCGGAAAACGCGGCACGATAGCGCCGCTACATTTCCCTCGTGCGAATGCTCGCGAGTCTGCGGCAACGCGGCCGTTCGCCGCTCGTCGCGTTTTTCGCTCGCAAAAAACGCTCCATACGGTTCCGGCTATACTTTGTCATGGGCGGCAAAAAAACATCCCTATGCTGCTCCTAAAGTTCATTGTTTTTACACTAGGTAAGCATAGTAATTTTAATACTTTCATTCAAGCAAAAGGTGGAAAACCGAACATAATTCCTGAAACAGAAAATTAAACACCAGCTCAGCTGATGGCTAGTCTGACGGCAAATTATAAAAAAGAGAAAAAGAATGTAGTGTGACAACATTAAGAATTGATGAAACTATGGGTCCTTTTCTTTGCTTAATTAGACAGCTATTCATTACCTTACAGTGCGCACTGCAATCAAGGATGGGAAACAAGCCTGGCTGCACAGCTGTTGTTGGGTGAACAACTATTCCAATAACTCCAAAGGCCACCTGTCAATGCTAACACTGGCAATGTGCATTGCATTAATCGATGGCGGGGAACAACATTCTTCTGAAAGAAAAGTAAATAAACCATCAGAACCATGCAATTTGGAAGGGCTCCTGGTGTAGCACTACATGGTGTCGCTTTCTATGCCACAGCACTGCCTCTCCAGCACCTGGTGGAGCTTGCAGGCAATAGCCCAAGCAAGAAATGACTACATAACAAAAAAAATGGCGGACGATTTATCGTGGTTAGGCCAAATTCGAATTAGGTGCGCTAGCACTTTGGTTTTTACTAGTTTCAGTTTGAGGCTCGGTTTTCAAGTCAAGCAGGCTTCGGACAAAGATCTGAGATATCGTACTTTTAACCTCAGGCTTCAGTGTATGACGCAATAGCGTTTAACGGGTTAACGCTCATATGTGTGGAACAGGCCATTCTCTACATTCGTAGATTGCTGGGAGTCCTTATACCTCTCCTGGGGGCGCGGTGCAGTGGTTAAGCCATGTACCACAACACTCCGTTGGCAGCCTGTGACACTCAGGTTGCTCTTCCCAAGCACGGAAAGAGGCTTTGGACAGACAGACATCGGCGAAATCTGGGATTGGAGGTTCTAGTGCTAACACATTAAAAACTTCATCTCCGTAACTGTACAGCTTTGCTACCTGTACAAATATTGAAGTGCCAGCTGTCTGCCACCACACGCATTCTGCACCTAGTGTACAGGGTGGGATGTTCAAATAAAGGCAGTGAAATTGAAGAGGTCACTGTTTTAACCAATGTACATGAGCAATGCATACAGAAAAAAATTTCAGAACTGCAGAGGTTTTTTATGCTTGCGCATTGTAAGACTGCTGTACTATAAACACATAACAGAAGACACATTAGAATTCTTGAAAGTTTTTGCCTTATACATTGGGTCCTCTGTTTTCGGGTTTTACAAATGATCGGACCCTATCACTTCAATTCAAAATTGTGTGCAAACTGGGTTATTCGAGACACCACTGCACAGTTCAGGCTTTTCCAGGTTATTCTCAGTGATGAAATGAAAAGCAGAAATTAATAAAAGTTAATTTCATTCCATTTCTTCATGGTCTTTCGTCACCTACATCACCATCTGCATTTGCAGTGTTTCTGCGCCCATCTACCTTGTTTTGCACAAACTGTCAACATCTATTCAATGTCACAGCTGACATTCAAAATGGACAGTCTGTTAGCACGAGGCAGTGGCTGAACAGGTCAGGTCGTTAACTTTGTTAGAGGCTCTGGCTTCAAGCAAGGAATTTTTAAAGCTCTTTCTGAAGTAAGGTCAATCATGCTGCTCCACTGAGGTAAAAATAGCTTTACAATCACAGGCAACCAATGAACAGAAAAAATTAGTAAAACAAAGACAGACTAGATCCCAGCCATTTCTACAAGAGCCTACCATCCAATTTGTCTAAGATAAAAACAAAACTAGAAAATTACGATACAAATGCCTGAGGCATGATGTAAGTTAGAGCATATTTTTGTGCCGGTGAATTCGATATCTGTTTTCAACCAAAAAATACAATGTAAATTCAGCTCCAAAAATTTGTTACTTGTTTGTCCTCTTTCACTTTTAGCACAAAAACTAGAGCCGAACACTTTATATTTATATATATTCACTCTCAGTCTCTTATCTCAATATCAACAACTGGATGCCAAACAAAATCAGGCACGCTTCTAACTGCTGAGATTGCATCTAGCAAGCTATGGTGTGCAAGCTACAAATTGTCAAACATCTGGTTTGCCCCGCATGTTCTATGTCTGTGCAGGTGTGGTACTAACAGTGTGCCACGGATTTGCCTGCCTTTCAATGCCCGCTGGCAGTGAGTGTTGGCGCCACCAGACATTTCTGTGAACATCTGGAGCCTCCTGCAGAGCACACTCCGTTCATGAAAGCACATGCTGCAGGTACTTACACTTTGCGTGACGCACTGTGCGACTGCGATGCACCTTGGCTGGGCCGGCTGTAGAGGAAGATGGAGCCCATGACAAGCGCCGCCCCGGCCACAAACTGCCAGCTGAGGCGGAACTCAAAGGCATATACCGAAACCACGCACGAAAGGACAATAGCTAGTGACGTGGCAAAGCCCTTAAGGATGTTGTCTGCATACTTGACAACGACTGCAACAAGCAGCCCGCCCAGGGCTTGCAGCAGAATGACGATCCAGATGAGCATGCCATAGCCGTAGAAGAAGCCCTTCTCGCGGACTTCCGAGTAATCACTGATGAGCGTCGTGAGCAGACCAAAAGGAACAGCAAAGGTGCTCAGCTGGACATTCCGCATCCAGACAGACACGTCGCTGCCCTTGAGGATCTTCTCAAAGTAGACGCCCGCAAAGCCCGAGAGGCAGCAGGCTGCCAGGATGGCCAAGAAGCCAACCAGGGGCCGCTGCACGTGGCCCGCCACAGCGGGTGCGCCCAGCTGCGCCAGTTGAACCAGTGCCACGCCCACAAAGAGCACGAAAAGCGCCGTCCACTGCACGGGCGCAATCTTCTTGTTGAGCAGGGCCAGGGAGAACAGGGCAGTGGTGAGGATCTTCAGCTGGTAGGTCACCTGCACACACACACACACACACAGTTACCTGCTTCAAGGTAAGAAAGAAACTAAAGTGCGGGTTGACGACCGTCTTGAGGCAAAACGAGCTAGAAAGTGGCAGGCAGCTCAGAAGTTGAGGTACAGCCCTTCCCCCAGTCCTTCCTTTCTCAGCCCCATTCACTGGCACTGCCACCTGTGCTATAGCCTGTACTTAGACTGTATGTTCCAAGTTGTAGTGTGCCAGCCACTACTGTTTACACTACCAGCGTGTACTAATGCTATGTGTGCATTGAAAACGAGGAAGTTGCCCTGCTCTCTGTGTGTTGGCTGTGCCTAAAGCTATGCTGAGAGATCCATCACAGTGGCACAGTATCAACAAGCACCTTGATTAAACTCATCTTTTGAAGTCTACAACCATGGTAGAGAGCAGGGGAAATATCTATTAATGATAATTTTATGCAAAGCGGTACATGAAATCTAACCAGGAGAAGGCTGGCATTTGGTCAGTGATGACAACAACACAATGTTTGTCATCAACACAGCACGTTCATCTTTTGCAGCAGGCACAAAGCTTGAAGACTGCTATGAAAGAGGAGCACACAGTAGATGTACTATATTCCACACTGTTGTTTCTTTACAAATAAAAGCTATACTTTTCTCTATTATTTAAAGCAGAGCCAGAAGAAAGCAAATAATGCTGACTTGTTCCTTTTGCACTTTGTCTGGGAGAGGTAGATCGTACGAACCCACTTGTGTTATGTCACTGCTACAGCATAAGCACAACACGCGTTAAAATGGCATTCCTGTCCTGACTGCACCAAGCAAGAAATGTTTATAGTATCGTAATCTAGGTTTTTGCACTACATTTCTTAGAAGAAGTTCTTCAAATCCAATCTCACTTAAATCTCATCCTAATAAAAACTAATTCGCAGAAATAAGAGCATGAGCCAAACAAGTGTTCAACACTCACACAGACAGGCGTTTAGAAAACTTGACAAAACTCTTTTTAATGTTTGCAAGTGGTGATGGGAACTAAAAATTATGGGGAAGACTTAAGCTTTGCCTTAAGGGTATGATGAGACAGCGTTAATGGTTATTTACTACCTTCATTCCTTATTAGTACCTCTATTAATTACATGTACTAACTAGCATACATCAGTAGGCATACTAAACGAAGTGATACACCGCAAGAAACACAAGTGTTCCCTAAGTTGAACAAACATGCCTCAGTGGCCCAGGGCAACAAGTCTGACTCACAACCGAAGGGTCACGGGAACTAACTGCCCCAATTTTCTTTTCAGCGAAATTAATTTACTTTACATCTTTACATTTCATAATGACATTTCAGTCATGTTACACCCCACAGTCACAATTTAACTCGAGCTTTAATGATTTTCACTTCACAGCTCAACATGTGACGTCATAACACCCTCTACCACAGTTTGCGTGACTCAACACACTCGACCAATCCTGAAAGTCTGACAACAACACACGCAGCTTTTTCTCCAAACATCCACTCTAATATGGTCGCATTAAAAGGGCAGAGTGTGTATACTGCCTGCTCTCACGAATTAGGTGGGTCCACTCACTGACAGTTAACACTATGACCAAGTTGACTGAACCTACTATCAAAACATTTCGGTATGCAGCGTTTCCTAGTGGGCTATGGTAAAGCTGGCAATGCCAACGTACTGTCAAGCAAATCATAGCATTTTAAACCCAAACCTGCTATTGGTAATAAGACCAACTAAATTTTTCATTTTAATCGCTTAGTATGTTTATAACCGCTAAGACCCCACCAAAAGCCTCTCTGATGCGATTTTTCATTATGTCTCTAGCGGACTTGTTATGTTTCCATAACAGGGCATTTTCAAATAGTGCCTATGAAAAAAGGGGCAATGGGGACATTACAAGCTTCTCACCTGACATGTGGCTGCGTCCAGATGGGTGGCTCCAACATAGAGCAGGTTGTTCTGGATGTTGTACACCAAAGAAGGCACAGCCACCTGATTTGGATGAGCGCAGAAGAAAGCATCAAGTTGGAGATGCATATCTGGACATCAACCGCAACTAAAAAGAACTGTTTGAAGCAAGCTTATGACAGGGCTATAGGCACCTCATTTTAGCTGCATGTTTTCTTCTTTCAAATGATGCATTAGATATTAGAATACGTGGAACACTGCATGGTATTCGCCGACGACCGCTAAATAATCTATAATTGAATTTCTTCTCTCATGCTGTTTTGGTTTCATCAACCAAATGATGGCTATGACATGTAGCTCGATTGGGTCACGTGAAGCACGAAACAAACCTGCAATATAAATGCTGATACATACTTTTAATCCACTTCTTCTCTTATTACTGGTGGGATGTCCCATTGCTCTGCGTTACAGCCTCTCTCATTTACGTCCCGATTACAATGGCTACTTTATAGATTTATGTAGAACTCTTCAGCTACTTTAACTATCTTATCCATATTGAGATGACAATGGTGATGCTGGAAGTTCGGACTGGTCACGAAAAGCACTGTCGCGCTTACCTAATTGCATTATGCAAAATTTTACATCCATAAATAAGAAATGATTAGGCATCAGACTGGAAGAAGCCAAGGTCCACATGGAAGCCCAAGAGCTACTACACAAACTAGGCCTACGAGTGAGTTCTTCCTGTTAGAGCCAAGGTGTATATCATTAAATATTGAAGCCACCACTACTTAGTTGCTAACTATAGGTGTCACAAGGCTGTGGCTGCCTTGCACAAGTGCACATGGTTTCTCTAATTATGACCTATGTAGTGATCCCAGTGCCATGGATTAGAACCATTTTGACCCCCCACAAAAAACTGTAAAAAACAAAGTTCAGCGGGTACCAACACAATGAAGACCTTTTCCATTCTGTGAAGAGGAAAACTTAATGAAGAGCGTTAGTGTGTAATGGAGACACTACAGATATTCACCTTAAAAAATGTTGTGTCCATAAAAAGGTTCACTGAAATACTTACCTCGCCTAGATTCTACAACTATTGGATGTTTCAAAAGCAACCACTTGACCTAAGTGGCATTATTCCCTGTCCATTTGGCTGATCTTAACAATATATCAATTCTGGAGGCATAGCAGTAAAATGTGTATGACTATTGTTGGCGGCAAAAGTTTATGGGATGTCGTTGTGAAAAAACATTTATTTTTCGACATTGCCATAGAAATCAATTATCTAAAATGTCAACAGAAATAATAGTTTGTGCAAGCTCCACCTGCTGGTACAAATAATAGGCAACTAGGCCTCGATGCAGTGTTGGAATTTTCTCCAGAGAAAAGAATCCCGGAAACTTTTGCTGCTGACTACACAAGGTTCTGCACTAGTACCTGGTTGCATCAAAGCCCTACAGCAATTTCAACACCTGAAATATTCACGGTTGCCTTGTAACAGACAACAGAATGTGGAGGTGTTGATTTATTACAGTCTTCTGATATTTTTTTCAGTAGAAGGAAATCAGTTTGAAATGTTAACAATGAAGCCATCCTGAACATTTGTGCAATAGGCAGTTTTCAAAAGGAGAGGTGATGTTATGTGTCAGCTGTGGCATGAATGGGCAAAAAAGAAATGATAAATCCATTTGTTTTTCTGTTCCTTGCTCAGTGAGCACATCTTCCATGGCTTGTTGCCAGTGCAATGCTGCGTTATTTGAAATCAATTTTTATAACCCCTACACTTCCTCTTATTATTTTTGCTTTAAAACATTTAAAGGTGTACAGATACCAATTTTCACTATGAGTTCTTTCTTCTGAACAATGCACAAGGCATCAGTAAACAAGCATCTCTATATGAAACTTGCCGGTAGATAATTTATAACTGAAGGTCTTCTCCCATTCGGTGTGGGTTTCAGTTTCAGAAACTGAATGATGGCTCTGACACCACAATTTGGTTTGAGATCACATGAAGTACACAGAAACAGCAGCTTTTTTGTCCATTCACTGCTATTCTGGCTCCTGCGGCAGGCTAGCATAAAAATTCGAGCGAATCAAAATGACAAAGCAGCAACTAAATTGCAGTTGTATGCCTCACATAACCTCGAACCTATCTGTTATGCAACAGCCACAGTTAAGCTTCTGAAACTGAAACCAAAATTACAGGGTAGAAAAAATGCAGTTAAAACTTATTCACTCGGCAAAGGCAAATTCCATGCGGGGATCATGCTTACTAATGTTTTCTGCATCACTCCAAACAAAGGACAGGACAAGCTACGAAAAAATTCAGTGCCTTGACCTCTTCAGCAGTCAATGCTGTTTAAAAGCTTAGTCCTTGCAAAGCACATGTGAATCACTTTAGAGTGGTTGAGTCTAGTAATTACGCATAGCAGAGGCAAGTCATGCACAATGAGCCAGTTTTATTATGACAAAGCATATGAAGCAGGTGATCTACCGATATATATAAACAGGCTCTAGATTAAGCACAAATTTTTCACAAAGAAAACAGTTTATCACATGCTATAGTGCACAGATGTCCTTCCTACAGATGCCTGTTCCACTTCAACTACTGGCAATGGTTAAAACCCCGATACTTTATGAATGTGAGACTGCGTTTATGGGCTTATGGGGGTTTAACGTCCCAAAGGGCCGCCGCAGGAGACTGAATATGCTGATTTGTGATGCAGTGGAAATGCAGTACTGGGATTTTCATTCTTGTTTTTGTCCCAAACTGCCAACGAAGCTGTTCACACCAGTCCATACGCTTCCTCTGCAAGGCTGGAGGAACTGCTAACACCACTGTAAATCAAATGTTTCTCTTCTCTCATCAAAGCCATAATTTTTTTCCCGACACAGTAGTGGTATATTCTCTCTACTACCTTGACTCTGCGTCTCCCAGCCTAAAGCTTTTTCCCACTCTGCATTCCCAGCAGACTACACAGCATACAGGAACCCCCATGTCAGAGCAGGTGTGCAAGCCTGTGCAATGTGGCTGATGATGCACAAAATTTGCTAACTATGTACGAACCTACCCTACAATAGTGCGTGACATTTCCTTTATCTTTTCCTTTAACTATGCTCTCGTGCATGTTGTCTACACCGGCTGCAGTATAATGTGAAATCTCTTGAATGCTCCTTTACTTTTGTATTGTATTTCTTCACAGACACCACACCTTTTTATCTGTTAGTTACACCCGAAACTCAAACACGAGCCATGCAATCAACCTCTCCAAATGCTGTGTCCACTTGCCTTCAGTGTGTCCAAGGGCTGCAGCACCACAATGCGGTGAAGGGAGGAGCGCCACTTCTGAAAGCTGCCTTCGTCAAGACGCACCATGATGAGGCAGGTCACCAGCTTTATCACCTCAGCCATTATAACAGCTGTGCTCGCTATGAAAAGATCCTTCTGCGTGCGTGCCATCCGCATGGTTAAATTGAGGGCCGCATTTTGAACCGTTAGCGTCACCAGAGATGCGTATTTTAATGTCCGTTGCGTTCCTGCGCATGTGGCAAAGAGGAAAACATGTGTACGTCACTTTTTGTCGAGCCTAACGGGACGCGCTGGCTATTGACGGGGTTATGTTGGCTTCTCAGAAAAGCAGCCGCTTGAGGGTTTATTTTATTTTTTAGTGACAGCACATATGCAAATAAGCGATCACTCACAAATTACCACAGTTTCTGGAAATTGGGCACGGACCTAAACTGAGTGACAGACTACTGTAGCAGCGTCGTATATGAAATTGTTGCAGCCATCTAATTAAGAAACAGAGGGGTGTAAAGGAGACACATACAGACGAGAATTACATGAAACATTCAGCAGGGATAAACATACCAGTCTTGATCTGTTCGGCGACGGCAGCGCTTGGTCCCATGAGTAACACCTCATCTTTCTTGGTGCCGGTCATGACTGAATGCAGCTAGCTACGAACGTCAGAAAATAAAAAATCGACGTTTCGAGTACTTAGTCACAAAGTCTCGCAATCTACGACGAGGTTTGTATCAAACTTGGCAGCAGCGGACTTGAGCGGGCCGCAGTTGCATCTCGAGGACACCACGTCGGAAACGGCCACAACACTTGGGCACTCAGCGCAAAGAGCACGCTGCCCGGTCGCTGTAAGACCGTTGCGTCAAATATAAGCGTTTGGCAGGCTCATAAAATGCCAGGGGATGGAGATGCCGTCGTGGTGCGCGGGTCCCGCCTACACTGCCTACGTGTACGACCGGCTCAGAACACCAGCGCTAGCGTCAGTCCGGGCGTCGTGCAAGCGTGCGCGCACGTCAATGAAGGTTCCGACATTCGTCAAATCGGCGCGACGATCCACGTGGAACACTTTTAGAGAACAGCTGTATCATAACAGCGCTCAATTCTCACCGGCACAAAACGAAACGAAGCAAAAACTATCAGAACAAGTTTCGAGGAAGCGAGGTTTGCGCCACCTGCCGGTTAATGCGCCTAACACGTACTGCAGTAAACTTAAAAACTAATTAATGAGGGTTGTAAAACACCCAAATAATTATTCCCTGCAATTATAAACTGTTTATTTTTATACATTTTTTAGATTTATTAAGTGACAAAAAGGCAGCCTTGGGGCTAACTTTGCGATATAAGGCGGCTTATCGTCATGTCGTTTCACAACAGTGCTGCGATTGCTTTTTCGCGGAGCAGAACGCTCTAGCTCAAGCGAACGGGATATTCAGGAAAACACGTGCGCTAGGAGCCCGCCGTTTGCGATTACCAGCGTCGTTTAGCAATCGCTCACAAGCGGAAAAGGCCAATGTCGTATTGCAAGAACTTTGGTGAGCTCCTGTCCTTGCTTCCTGTTTTTCTCGCGACTACTCGCGACTGATGCAACGCGCCACAAAATGCACCGGCTTTTTTCAGCTTTTCGTCCTTCTGCTGTCTGATCTCCTTGTTATTTATTCATAGTGGTTATTTAACGCAGATAATTTTATAATTTTCTCTGCCCGAGCGTTTTGTTGTCTAATGCTCTTTTTCCATTGATTTGTGCTAAAATGCAACATGTGTTCGACAGGCAAAGACCGGGTAATCTTCGTCACTAAAGAAGATCACGAAAAACCTAGCACGATAAAACTGCCCGACGACCCGGAAGACGAAAAACGAGGTAAGTTTCATGTCGCGGCTTCCATCTCGCTCCTGTCGTCACCTGTCTTTATCTCGACTTTTCGGGCTTAGCAGCTGACCCATGGAGACGGCAGAGCATGATGGGGTTTCGCTTTCTTTCTCAGGCATGGTGTCGATAACGCCGCGCCGTGCTCTGCTGGCGTTCTGTGGGCTACCGGTCCGACGGTTTATCTGTGGAGGTTCACGTGGAATTGACGAATACGTTACGTTAAGCTTGCCATATTTGTCACCGAATCAAGATTAACGTTTTTCCGCGTTTCTTTTACAAGCGGTGCATTGTGCAGCTGTCCTGTACTTGACCAGCGCGTCATCTACAGAAGGCATCGTGCTAGAGCTTGTCCATTGATTTTCTAGCACAGAATACCGCTACATCGAGTGTAGCTATGTCTAGAACTCGGACCGCACCGATGGCGCGAGACATCTATTGCATTAGGTTTCTCCTTTTCTTGAGCAGTGGTGATGATGATGATGTCCTCAGTCTTGGTGAGTAGTGTGTCCTGTGGATCATATTGCGCGTGCCGAGTACTTCCTTTTTCTTCTCTTTACCTTCTCCCCCCCCAAAAAGGGGAGGTACAATCATTCATTAAATGCAAGCTTGTATGACCCAGTACATGTCTGGTGGCCACCTCTTTGCGATGTTTCACAGGCCTGATCCTTCCCAATGGCGACATCAACTGGAGCTGTCCATGCCTGGGCGGCATGGCTACAGGTCCGTGTGGACCACAGTTCCGAGAGGCCTTCTCCTGTTTCCACTACAGCAAGTCGGAGAGCAAAGGGAGCGAGTGTTTTGACCACTTCAAGAAAATGCAGGAGTGCATGTCTCAGTATCCAACCCTCTACCCTGCTGATGATGATGACGACGACGATGACGAGCAGGCACTGCACAAGGTCGACCCCGATAAGGGGGAAGTAGCCGCTCTGGGGGACGCCGTTTCCAAAACGAATGCTGTAACAGATCAGGAGCCACCCGAACAACTGAAGCAAGTAGCCAGCCAATGAGAGTGACTGTAAATATTTTGACCTTGAGGGTATGGAGATGCATGATGTAGAAGCCAGGTTTCCTTGTTTCAACCGTCTTTGGCTGTGTTCAGAACGAAGGTGCTTAGGTGGAGCAGACCGTTGGTGAGCCGCTGTGATATGCTGCGTGATAGCACAGGTCTGTGAAAATTGCCACAAAGTCCCTCTTTTTTTTTTTCCCTGCTGACAGGGTTAAAGTGCTAATTGCCAACGCATGTTATGTAGCACTCAAGGTAACACATAGATAGTGTATTTAATGTGACACATTTTGTTAACATTTTGCCAACCCTCACAACAGGGCATATACTGCACTCAGTGGTATTTGTCACCATTTTCAGTTAGACATGTTTTTCCTACATTGTCTTTGAATTCAGTAGTCTTGAAGTGTGCAAACTTTTCAGTTTTGCATGCCTTAATAGTGCTGACTCGAGCTTTGCTGAAGTCAACTGTACTAGTATAACCAATTCTTTGTGTATACAGTAGCCACTAGTCTAATGAATACATTTAGTCTACTGCATAAAGTATACTGCATCGGGAGCCATTTTATGTGTATTGTTCGTCTCATTAGGTTACGTAAATAGCTTTTCTTTCTATAGCATGCACTTTTCATTCTCGCAACAGCCTTGACATAATCCTATAATCATGATGTACAGCTGAACACATACTATGTAGTTTTGGTCATTCCCGTTTCCTTGCTTTCCATTTTAGCAGTTATTTTGCTCTTACATTGTAAATATGCCGACATAGCTTGCCAAACAGTACACAATGACTTTTCCTTGCTTGCGTGGCCTGACTAAAGTTTCTCATTAGCTTTCCACTCCTTCATTTTGATAAAGACTGCTCGTTTTTGCACTCTTTAAATGAGGGCAAGGAGTAATGGAAATTTATTTTGGGTTTCAGAACTGCTGGCAGACAAAGTTCAGGTGAAACTAGCATACTGCCTTAGAATTCCAGAGAACCCTGATGTTTCCCTTGAACACTAAATTTACACAGTCAGTGTCTTAGCGCAGCAAGCATCATAGCTCATAGCTTCTTTCATAAATTCCATTTAAAGTCTGGCAGAGGTGTCCAGTCAATGTCAATGCACAGGTCAGGCACAGCTTGGCCTGAGCCCTGTCCTAGACATGAGCACAGCTTCACATGAAGAAAAAGTCGGCGTAAGAGCAGTGTGACGTACGCTAATGTGAGGATACAGTTATGTAAACAAATAGTCTTTAAAGTGCGATTTGCCATTCTTCATTATGTGCATAACTAAGTGCCTGCACACAGTAAATGCATCCAGTGGAAGCCATGTGTTGGTTGCCCTTGTCCACGCACACAGCAGAAAAGTGAAACAAACGCAGTGCAAACTGATTGCTCTTGTTGTTCATTAATAAACATCTGTACATGCGTGCGTGTGCTCACTCGTTTTCACTGAGTGCTTCAAGCACACACCTGTCTGGTGGTGCCAACTCCTCTGGCACGACCACTTCATCGGCTGATCCCTCCGGTAAAACTTCATCTTCCAGTGCACAAAGTAGTTGGTCGTTTTCGTAGGTTGGGAAGTAGAACCTGCAACAGCAAAGCAAGCATTGCATGCCACTACATTCACTTCACTGCTGCTGCAAAGGGCTCCTGTTTCAAGCTCCAGCCAATCTGGGTGATGGATTACATTTAATACCTGTGCCACATGCACACAAGAAATGACATCAAATGCTTAATACCTAGGGTTTGTTGATGGCATTATTTTCAGAGCCAGAGCTTCATGTCATTACATGTTGCGATAACACCTTTACACCAGCAATAAAATTTCACGCAATTTTAAACAGTTACAAGCAGACAATCTCCCTAAATTGGTCACAATATAACACCAAAATTATCTTGCAGAAATCCCACTGTTATTAGTAGGTAAGCCTAGAAAGCATCGGTGAATGCGCCTGCACACAAGTCAAGAGTGTTAGTCAAAAGTACGACTAAAAATGGTGCCAGTGGCAACAAACGTGTCTTAAAGGTGCCTCATCTGACTGAAAGTTGTAAATCATTTGCTATTTGCATGAGGAACGGGGCCAACAGTATGCACTCCATAGGCAAATGAGGTATGGTGAACTCGCAGTAAGACCAATGCCATTAAATTTGCGTGCGGCACCATGCAAATAGCATTAAATGTGCCTGCATGGCATGGGTACAAAACTCTATATCAGCCAAGACATTGTGTGCCTGTTTGTGTAGGAGAGGCGCAGAGCTGGAAAAGAAGAAGCTGGCTAACTCTTTGTCTGCTTTCTTCAGTTTTAAACCAATAGTTATAAGAGGTATTGTTTCGGGTATTAAACAGCAATGACAACATATTATGCTGTGACTCCCAAAAAAATGGTGTCCTTGCGTATGTGCACCACAATCACATGACCCAAGTATGCCTCTGAGTGGGTGCTTTCTCTGGTTGAAAGCCGGAGTGGTGCAGCCATCACTGTCGCTTCATCATCCTGAGAAAACTAAAAATATGGAAGTTTATAGTCTGCCATATTTCTTCGCGGCATATTAGAGTCTGCAATTGTTCTTTGCAACATAGTACCGCACTGCAGCGAGCTATGAAAAGGAAAATGATAGGGGTAACGTCAAAGAGACAGGGAAAAAGCAGAATAGGTCAGGGAACAAATGCAGGTTAATAATATCCTAGCTGCAGTCAAGAAGAAATGGGCAGGGCAGGGCATATAATGTGAAGGTAAAATAATGGGTCTTTAGGGTGACGGATTTGATTCCGAGAGAATGCAAATTAGGAAGTTTGCGGGGATAAGGAGGCCACAGCCAGCACAGGATAGGGTTAACTGAAGGGGTGTAGGAGAGGCCACTGTCCTGCAGTGGACATAGCTAAGCTGATATGATGAAAACTGAAATACACTTGGATGCAAAAGGAGACTTGTGCAGTGATACCTAGCTCTGCAGGCACGAGTGAGCTCTGGTGAGTTTGAAGCATTACGCTGCAGTGTGCACTATTTTCATGACTACACACCTCTATAGCTGGCAACATAGGATTTCATTAGCAGGCTAATAATTACACTCAGCTTCTGCTGCAAAGCTGTCCCAGATTTCTGCCAGCTGTCTAGTTACTGGCAAGCGCCAGTGACTGGACACTGTGAAACTCTGAAGGCAGCCCAACACAAGTGCTGGAAGTACTGTCATCCAATCAACATAACATTAAGGGCAACTTTTTAGATGCCCTAAGCAGCTGAGTGACCTGCCGCACTTGAAAAGACAGCCATAAGAATAAAGAAGAGTATTTGATCTTGTCCGCTGAATTGGCAGACATTGAGTTGTGCCCATGTTATAGAGTTCAGTATACATTTGGCCTCTTTCTCTAAATTAGGTTACAGGCTCATATGAAATAGCTAAAAAATTGGAACACAGCAATAACAAATCTCATTAGATCAATTGATGCAAACCAAATCAGAGACTGCAGGTATAGCCTGTACTACAAACATTAAATGAGTAAAAACATTACTCCAATCTTTGCTTCCTTCCAACAACCTCAAACTTACTGTGGTTGATCCCAGCAAGACTGGCTGATGGCACTGTTGTCATGCACACCACTGGACAAGTGGGAAAGGAGCTTAGAGTGGGACTGGAACTTTTCTGAGCACACAAAACATGCGTTCAGGTAAACCTGTCAACAAAACATGAAAAATTTCACAGCAGTGAGATCCTGACATTAAATCAGTCTTGTCCACACACCCACTCCGCACACCTCCCAAGCACCACTAGTTGACAGCAAACCTCTAAGTTCTAATGGGTTTCATGACAGCCCCTTTATACTGATCAACACTGCATGTCCCCTCACACCCTCTTTTTTTTTTCTTTCAAACAAGAATCATGTACTCACCTGTTTCCTTAAAAAATTTATGACCTTTATTTGCTGGTAAAAGCCCAGACCTTCTCTCAGCTTTGTAAAGTCAAATTTGTGCATATCCTGGAATTTCAATAGAAAAAACATCAGTGTGAGCAGAACAAGTGGAAATCTGCAGTGGGCAGAACAAGAAGTGCATACATTCATGTGCCTAGTAAGGGCTGGGATGCTCGTACAGGCTTCACTGCACATTAAACATATTAGGTTTGCTTCTTCGCTTTCATCTTCCCAGTCTTTCCAGCCTCTGTAAATATTAGAAAAACATACCAATGCAGACTGTACTTTACGTATGCAAATAATGTCTGCCTCCAGGCCAAGAACTTAAAAAAGAGTGCATAACAAAACAGCGGAAACTAACTAGATAAATCAAGTATGATGTATGAAGGTTATATGTCACTGCACAGGAAGTGTACACTTCCTTTTTACATAACACAATAAACAAAGACTTCAGTGCAACTGCCCACAGCTCTGTCTTCTATGGTACAGGACAGCAATTATGCAGATATCATATGCACCAACAGCGAGACATGCAAGATGCATTACCTACTTCTCTTCATTATTTATTCGGAAACCCAAAAGTACCACATGCAAACAACTAAGTCTTTATCACAACAATAAACAAAGATTAATTACACTTCATCTGCATCAGATCCATCATCCACTGGCTCCAGGTCCTCGACTTCCCCCGGCAACTCACGTGCATCTTGTCCCTGCGAAGCAGTGCAATGATGTCATTGAAACTGAGCTTGCTCGCTGTCAGCAGCTGCTCGTCTAAACAAAGTTACGAGCTTGTCACCAACGGGGAAGGCTACTCACAGTGTAGTTGATGACATAATATTTGTCATATGAAGTGTTCCGTGGATTTATTTTCTTGTGCTGCTTTTTTCGCATGTGCTCTTTCAATGTCTGCCAGTCTTTGAAGGTCTTCTCACAGTACAGGCACAGCATTCTTGAGGAAAATAAGAGCGAGGTGAACAAAGTATTACAGTTCAAAGATGTATACTGAATGATGCTACAAAAGCTAATTTTCAGAGATTCTACATACTTTTTTAATTTTTCCTCCAAGACATCAAGAAGCTCATCAACATAGACTGGAACAATGATGAAAATGTTAAAATTTGCTTCCATGAATGGCCACGCAAGGACAGAAAACTAAAAAAATAGTTTTACCTATATTGTCAGGCCTCCCAACACTAAAGTTGTGGTCATGAGCCATGTGATTAAGAAGCGTCGCCCTGCGGAACAAGTCAAGGAATGATTAGAGGTACATGTACTGCATGAGGTGGTACCTTATTTCCATACCTGTTCTCGGTAAAGATTTTCTTGCAAAACAGGCACATCCTTCTGAACGTTGTGTCGGACCTTTCAAGATCTTGACAAGCAAGCACGGCATCCTATAAAACACAAAAATAAGGCGTAGTTTGTTACTGAAAAGCTTATTAACAACGTAGGTTACTACCATAAGATCTATAAACTGATCGCATGCAGTACCAGTTTAGACTTTCGCAGCTTTCTCCGAACAGCATCATCTTCAGGCAGCTTGTCAGAAAGCAAGAAATAGAATTCGCTTTCACCTGCGTCAACAACAATTAGAATGACATAACACCCTTTTCAGAACTTTTAAAAACTTAGAAGCTAATTAGATGTTGACTTTACCGATGTCATTCTCGCCGCTGTTTGTCTTTATCTTCACGCAGACGCCGCTTAAATCAGAAATTTCCTGAAACCGTTTCTTCCAGTACGCAAAGTATCTAGAAAGTAAACAAGGATACGCTTTTACGTCGCTCTAGGATGATCACACGCAGACTTTCTGGTCTTACCCTGGAGGATCGGCCACGCAAGAGAAATTACTGATGACAAACTTGTGCTCACTCAAGAAGTGCTTCAACAAATTTTGGAAGTTACTTGTCTTGTCGACGAGAAACGATATGTCGCAGAATATGCAGGGCACCTCGGTGGCGGAGTCGTCTTTCGTACTTTTCTCTTTTGACGGCAAAAAAAGTGGCTCTAAAGTAAAACAAGCACACCTACTATTAATCTAGGAACATCCCAATCAA
Source organism: Amblyomma mixtum (assembly GCF_055824585.1). Taxonomy (NCBI): domain Eukaryota; kingdom Metazoa; phylum Arthropoda; class Arachnida; order Ixodida; family Ixodidae; genus Amblyomma; species Amblyomma mixtum. The sequence continues at coordinate 8,196,770 of NC_143013.1, forward strand.
GTTATTTATAAAGAAGAAACAAACTCTTACCAAGTGAGGAAGCCATGGATTACACAAACTGCAAAAATTCTGGGGCACCGGCCTCACCGTACACTCTGGAGCACGCTGTTTATTGCTGTAAAAAGTAAACGCAACAAGTGAACGAACCGAAACTGGATTGGGGTTGAATTGTTTTGTCTCGTGCAGGCTTGCGCCGCGCGTGAGTCATACGTTCGTTTAAAAAGTGAAAACATAAAATTTTGGTATTGTATTTTTGCTTGCAGCAATAAAAATGGCAAAAAATAAACAATGTTTAAATTTTTTTTAATACGTCACATATTTATTACTAACGTTTTCTTAGGTACAGTTCCGATTTCGATTGCTTTGTGTAAAGTCCCTCTTTCTAAAAAAAGCCTAGCTTTGTGAAAGTACCGGCGAGAGGTACAAAACAAAATACTGAACAGTAGAAACCTTACGCAGTAATTGCGTGAATGACGCCGCGATTCAAATTCATGGTGAAATATGCCGTGAACTTCTTACTCGCGTTGTACACGTGTGGAAAATGCTTTTTCACAGACCGCTTGTTTGTCGCTCAGAGATAGTGCAGTGCTTAAAATAGAACCGAGCTCAAGTAACCGTGGCTCGGTGTCGTCGTCGGCCGGGAACTAGCGGCTCGAGAAGCGGTGGTGGCTGCCCCTCCCGTGTTGTTTTGAATAAAGGGGAATGTACCCCGTGTGTCAGGATTTTTGCAACGTTTATTCAGCCACAAAAGACATCGCACCCGTTCCTGCACCGTGATTTTGTCTGCCACCTGCCAGGGAGCGCCAATAAATTCTAAAAAGCGGGAACGAGGTGATGAATAGTCTGTCAAGAAAGGGTGCTGCTTAAATTATTGTTGCAGGCATGGGACAATAACTAGTTATTTTACTTGTTACTGCATAAAAGTATTAAAAATGTTTGGTAGCAAAAATGCAGGACAGTTCAGCATCCCAAGAGAGACTGCTGAATGCATGTGGACAAATATAAGAAAACTACAATTCTCCTGGTGATGTAGCTTGCATGGGTTCTGTGAATGTTTTGCAGTACTGAGGAGAATTCAATATTTGGACCAAGTGCACCTTGGGATGCTGGTTGGTATTGGTGGCCAGCAGGCATACCCTTTGAAATGCCCAACACTAAACATATTAAAACTATGAAAGTGGCCAATCCTCAGTGTGACTAGTTGATTACCAATTCTGAATATATGGAAAGGAAGCACCTGTGGAAGACAGTGGAAGGAAATAGTTTGAGCCTTGCACTATACTTAAAAATTTCCAGCATTGCAAGATATTCTGGCATAATAGCATCTAGGGGATGTTGAAGTGCTTTGGGGGCATCACCGTTAGGTTGCTTTTGCTTAAGTATCATCATGAACAATTTTCCCTGCCAGCCGACTAACTCTCTGGTGTCTGGGGCCCACGAACCAACAACCTGGAATTACTGGCTCAGCTCACATGTTACGTAGTGCAGACAGACAAAAGCTATTACTACCTGGCCTTATGAATACTACTCTTGAAAGCACGTAAACCAAATTTGCCCAGTAGAACTTACTGTGGGTAAAAATATGCACGTTGTTTTGTAATGACTGAACATAACTGCAGCAAAATGTCATTTGTCTTCATTTAACAATCTTTCACAGTGTGTAAGTAGGAAGTGGGGTAAGCTAAGGCTAGCACACCAAGAAAAAAAAAAGGGGTTTATTAGCTAATGTCAAAGCGTGGACATCTTGAGCCTAAAAATTTGGTAAACAAGTGCAATCGTTGAAAAGAAAATTACGAAGCAAAAGGTAAGCTACACCTAGAAGTCCAACACGAAGCAGATTGAGGCAGTACTAATGCACGGGACATTGTTAGAAACCACATGTATGCAGTAAGAAAGATGGCAATGTCGCTAGCTGCTGGGATAAGATATTTGAAGTAGCAGAGAATTCGTTTCTCATTTATGAGGTAGCCAAACCAGTCAACCCAGACAACACAAGTACATCCTCAGGACGTCCTGAGGATTAATTTTTGAGGACATTGTGTTGTCCTGAGGACGTCCTCTTCTAATCCTCAAAAGGTCCTCATTTAGTCCTGTTGTCCGGCCTCAGTATGTCCTCAGGACATCCTCAGATTTCCTCTGGAGGACTTTCTCAGTCTGTTTTCAGGACGTCAGACGATGTAGCCCAGGGAATGTGAGTCATTGTTTTCTTAATTACTGTAGGCAGTGTGCACAGGGGTTGTGAAACTGCTTTCTTCGTGCTTCTTTTGTGTAGTATTCTGGCAAACAAATTTTGCAAAAGTTTCGCAAACTCAACAAGTAACTGGTTCAGTCACCATATTTGTTGGCATGCAGTTACAGGTTATTCTACATGCAATATTTTCCTACAGCAATGACTATATAACTCTCACAGGAGTTGAACTCTGTCGCCTCAGCGGCATAGCCAATCCAACAAATTTCCCAAAAATTAGCACACTCCAACCCCATCAGAAGCATGCAGTACATGTGACCAGGTTTGCAAACCAAAATAACTTAAGATATCTCCTGAAGGCACACAATATTTTCAGTCAGAATGGTTTCCTACATTACATCTCTATTGTACACAAGTATCTTTTAATAAACCTGAAGTTTTTACGAAATGAAAGCCGAGTGCGAGAGATAAAGCTGGTTTCATCTCAGTTCAATGCCACAATGTTGTCCTGAGATAGGACGTTTGTAGGACATTTGGGAAATTTTCGTCCTTGAGTCGTTCCGCGAAGTACAAACTGAGGACATCCTGATGAGGACATTTTGCCGTGATGCCCTCAAAAAGTACTCAGAATGTCCTGTTCGGGATGAGGACGTTTTGACCATTTGAGGACGTCCTCAGGACGTTTGGTGTTGTCTGGGAAGGTACAAATCCTAGATGTAATAATGAAGCTAAGAAATTGAACTTCAGGCTGTTACACATAATGAAAGCCTTATAAGCAATGAAGAGGGAACAATTAGCAGGAGAAGATCACGTGAATATGAGTCTGCTGAAAGATGGCAAAGATAATGTGCACGAAGGCCTCTCAAACCTGCACACGCAATGCCTTGATCTCAAGTGCATAGAGTACACGAATGTTGATATTATATTAATCCACAATAATGATAACGCGAAAGTGCTGAAAAACTATACGTTGACTAGCTTAGGCATAGAAAATATTTAATCATCGAATTACTACATAATAACAGTAATGACAAACACATCAGATTGGCTTCCAAGAATAAGTTTTTATGACTCACATTTTGCGCCAGTGACAGCAAAATACCCTTCAATGTTGAATTTTTGTCATTACACTTTAAAATAATTTTCCGATTACACTGCATTATTAAATGGCTTGTCCATCTCTAAAATACCATAAAAACTTCTTTTTTAAGTTGATCTGCACAACTAAATCCGACCTGATAGTTTCTTAAACATAAAGCAGTACAATTTCCCTATATTTTGTTATTATTGCTTTTCATGAATAAAATACATTTACCTACCTGAGCAAAAGAAAAATACTATAGATGATAGAAAATACCATCTCTGTTACATTAAAAACAATCATATAGAGTATTTTTCTCTTGCTCAGGTATTTATTTATTGATATTTATTTATTTCAATTTTCTCAGCATTTTATTCTTTTCTCAGCTTTGTCTTTGCAATGTTGTTTCCTTTCCTTTCCCTGCTCTCTATTTTTATCTTTGCAGACCCACTGCTGCTGTCTAGATGCCCATTGAACGTGGACAGGGAGCGTCTGAAGTAGAACGGATGACCGATAACTGGAACCAAGATAACTCACCAAGTGAGTGTGACAAAGCAAATTCTATGAGCGAAGAGAAACGAAGGCAAAGTTGCAGTAATGAGAGAGGGAGAATACCTTTGTTAAAACACTGCGTCTGGCATTAAGAAGCTAGGATACCTCTAAGGGACTATTGTGACGATGTTGGAAAGTTCGCTGGGATAACGTGGGCAGAGGCCATGTCTGATGCAAGACAAGGGTAACTGGAGATCACTGTTTTTCCCCTCCATGATGATAACAATGCCCTTATGCAGATATATTCTTCGCGCTCAAAAACAGAAAGCAACTGCAAAAAAATAATGCATTTTGCGTCCTTTTAAATTTCTTTATTTCATAACAATTAACTTAGCATCATCGAAGGAAGCTGCATCATAAGACTAGATCACAATGCCCACTGCCATTTGGTCTGTGCGTTCCTTTTTGGCTGTCAGACATAACAAAACTTATAGCTTTAAATCATACAAGCAACATAAACAACAATGCTGACTATGTCTTTTGCTTTGAGACACATTATACATCAACTACATAACAATGTGCCAGTCAATCAAGTAACAAGAAAATATTTGTATTGCTCATACTATCCTAGAAACTATCATTTCTGTAGTTTACAATTGCTCTTTAACTTAGGAACTGCCAACGATGCACTTTACTCTGCCTAAAAAAAAAGCCAGCTTTACGGCACAATCACAGCAAAAGGCTCTCGGTCAATTATCTTTGCTCACAAGCCACTTAGCAACGTTCTCATACACAACGAAGGTTATCGCTGTGGCCGGTGTGACACGGAGCGTGTTTGGCACTAATCCCTTGTAGAAACCCTTGTAGCCCTCATGTCGCCAGGTTCTGGTTATGCAGTCAAAGACACCGGCGTACTTCTTGTGCTGATCCTGCAATCTCGCTCTCACCACCTGGTACGGGTACGTCACAGTCGTCGCAAACAGTTTGGAGAGGGCCGCAAAGACGAGGTACTCCGCTGTACCCAACTGCTTTGTAGCGTCGTCTCTGTAGTGGTGGTCGTAGAATTTCTTCATTTCCTCGTACGCCATAAACTGCAGCGCGCCGTGGGACACCCCAAAGACGCCCGGGATGAAACCTCGGTAAAGGCCCCTGACTCCGTCGGCGCGGTAGATTTTCTTCAAGGCGTCAAGCGTGTTTCGGTACCGGAGCTCCTCCGGCAGATCCGCCGTTCCGTACTGAAGACACATTCTCGTTTTTACAACCCACACGGGATTCGTCATGACCAAAGTAAGAACACCTGCTTGCGCTGCCGCCAACATGTGCTGCCCCGGCCCGAGACGCTCTTTCTGATAGCGCGCGGACATCTGAGATTTGATGGCGTTGTAGAAGAAGAAATAGAAACCCCACGAGGCACCGGCGCCGATGCAGTTGGGAGTCACACCTCTGTAGAATCCCACGATGCCTTCTTGCCTGAAGATCGTGGCAACCGCATTGAGCAGGCCACGGTACCGTGGCCTACTCGAAGTTGTGCCATCATTGACGGCGAACCGTATTTTCAGCAAGTCGAACGGATGCACGGCCAAAGTTGATGCTACTCCTCCAGAGACACCGGCGATCAAATGGCCTGACTTCACGTGGGACAAAAATGAGAAGATGCCAGGTCTGTACCGATCACCGTTGCCGGCGCACTCGCGTGACATCTTTAGCGAACTCGACATTGCTCTTGCGCTCCGTCAATCGGCTCGACGGTAACCCCTACTGTGGAGAGGTTCACCCTCAAGGCGAGAGCCGAGCGAAGGAGCAGTGTATCCGCAGTTTCTGCATTATCACCGACCACGCTCCTTGAGCACTTCGCACGACTGCGAAATCTCCTTTCGCCTTCCTTCGGCTTGGATGTGGCCTTGTGGATTACAACTTTGGATTTGGCTGCGCGCAGCCGAAACCAAGTCGAGTCAAGCTTATTTCCCGTTTCACTTCGCCCCTTCGTCGAGTCGCCCAACATGCGTTAAACATGCCGCATTGCGGCTCAGAGCAAGTTAACCAAAGGCTCCTTGAGTGCGCTCAGCATGACAACGCCGAAAACCTGAGGCTTGCGCTCAACCAGATGCGCGGTAACGATACCGATAAACGTTCGCTATACTTGCAAGAAGTTAGCTACGAGAAATCTGGCGACACTTTGGCTCATGTAGCATCGCGATACGGATCTCTAAATGTACTCAGGTGAGTGGCATTTGGCACGAAAACATAGCAGAAGCTAAAGTGAACAGCAAATCTTACAGGTTCTTGTGCGAAGAAGTCAAAGGCATGGCGATCCTTGAAAGCCAGAACTTTGACGGGAAAAGACCCCTGCACGAAGCTGCCCAATCATCTCAGCTTCATGTCGTGCAGTTTCTTCTCGATCAAGGATGTCATATTGATCCCTTGAAAAGGGCTGACTGGTAAGATGTTTGGCTGGACCCATAAAGGCACTGCTACACTTGTTTAGGTCGTACGTGGGCCATGTTAGCCTGAACAGCATGAAGTTACCATTTCATTGTACTGGAAAAAGTGTGGTATTCCCTCTTCTTATTTTTACGCATTGGCTGCAGGACACCGCTTATGTTGGCTTGCACCAAGAACGACCTAGCAGTGGTCCAAACACTTGTACACAGGGGCGCAAATACAAGGCTGCGGAATAAGGATGGCTGGACACCGTTTCACATCGCTTGCAGGTGACATTTACTGCAAAATTTCTTATTATAGATAGCATCGACATGCACTACGTCATTTCTCTATGCAGGGAAGGTCATGTGGATATAATATCTTACCTCTTGGATGTGTGTCCAGATGTGTGGAGCAGTAGCAGCAAAAACAAGAGAACACCACTTCACACAGCTGGTATGAGGTAGAACTCTGCGTCAAATGTCAAAATACTACGTCATAATTGCTTGGTGTTAGTTCATAAATGCGGACTATGTTCACTACCTTGGGTTTCATGGAAAAGCATTTGTGTAAAACAGCAAAAGTGTGTGTAGTGTGCTTAAGGGTGTGTTTAATACCACAAGGTGCTGTAAACTTTGAACATGGGAATCATAGTTATTCTCTACAGAATACAAGCATTATATCTCTTGCTTTAATTTGAAGATCGGTAATAGCATGTAAATATTCCCAGTAACTCTTGCCTGTTTTTCAATATGTAAGCACAGTTAAGGAAGCCGGAATGGTTCAGAGGACTTTACGTCACTACAAACACACTGAAGCAGTGCTTTCTATAATACCTATTGGCTGTTGTGTGAAGTGAAAGTAGATTGTGTACAGTCTCCATAGACATGCCCTGCTTTTACAATTCCTGTTGCCACTTCACGCTTTCATGATGTTAACAATTTTCCTAATTTCCACAGCCTTGCATGGCCATTTGGAGTGTGTAAAGCTACTTCTGATTAGAGGCAATGATCTGCCAGACATGGCAGACAACTGTGGCACAACTCCTTTCATGGATGCTGCTCAAGCTGACCAGACAGCAGTCATGGACTGCCTGGCAGAACTCCACAAGGTGCACTCGTTTTCCTTCTGAAATGGTGTTCACAAGATATTTGTCACGTTGCTGCTAGTGTTCTCTCAGTTTTGTTGCTCGGAGAGCATTTCCCGATATTACCGGCACAGAACTCTAAAATCTATGTGGTTTGTTTTAGTATGTACTACAACACCTTGCTTTTACAGGCTCTTAATGGTTAGTAAAGCTTAAAACACAGTTTGATTTTAGAAATTGTGCAGATGACTAACTTAGAAGCACAGTGCATTAGTGTAGATATACTATATGAGACTGAATTTTTCTTACAGCGTAAAATTTGTGAGCTTTTGTGGTGTTCACATAATGCCAACATCGCAGCACTAGTCGCTCTCTTTGGAAACTCTCCTCTGATGCTAGCACGGAGAGCTTTGAATGATGGGATGGCAAAGGTTGAAAGGAGCCAGCATGAGATTTGCTCTGAAACCAGACTGCTTCTTCTCAGACAGGTTGATCTGACCAAGAAAGACGTGCTAGGCAACAGCAGTTTGCACCTGGCAGCCCAAGCAGGTGCCCTGACAGCCATTCGGTCTTTAGTTGAGAATTATGGTGTGGACATTGGCTGTGTCAACGCTTGGGGTCAGACCCCGCTCCATCTATCTGCAAAGGCAAGTGCATGCTGCAGCTGCACCCTGCAGGGACATTTGAAATGACACGGCGGGGAAGAATTCATCAGCCAGACTTCTTGCCTTTTCCAGATGGGTCAGGTTGACGCAATCCAACTGCTGTTTGATCTTGGAGCAAAGTGCAATGCCACGGATAATAAGGGCCGCACGGGTGGGCACACACTTCAGTTCTCCATTCTCTCTCCACAGCTGTATAGTAGTTTGCTACTCTGTGAAAGACACCCTTGCCTACCATGTAAGGTGTTTTCTCTGCAGTGTACATATAGACTTCGTGAGAAATGTCCGGAACACAGGGTTCGCTGGCTGTTGAGCAGTGTGGTGGAATACCTCCAGCACGACTAGGGCACAACTAGAGAAGGGTGCCTACTACACATTCTGACAATGAGCTCTGTGGGCCAGAAACTTCTGACAAAGACTATGTCATAGCTGCATTATTCTCCCCATTGCAACATCATTTTGTGGTGCTGCAGGTATTACAGTAAACAAACAATAACTACATTTAGAAAGTTTACATCAGTAGAAGGAACATAAATGGTGGGCCACACACTTGTTTCAGAGCACAAGCCAGTTTGGTGGTGGCTTCCTACTAGCCTACCACTCTGTCTCGGTGAACTTGTGAAACTGCTAGCATGCCTCCCCTCAAAACTGGAAGTCAGCATTAGAAGCCTTGTACAATAGAATTTTGCATTTGGAGGTACATTAAAACACATTCCAACGCAGTATGATCTTTATACAAGATAAGGTTATGAGAAACATGTGAAAAAAATTTTTTACGCCTCACCCATTGTCGGAAGAAAAACCAAGCATGTAATGGCTAGATGTTATACTTGGGACTGGTATCCATTCTGCCCATCATCTGTCTCGTTCCTAAGTTCAAAGCAAACATTTCGCATGATGCAAGGAGTACTGTAGTTCTTAACTAACTTAACTAACAGTCCAAAGGATATTTGGGAATGGCCATTGCAGTGGTTGCTTTCCTTGAATAAGTTCTGACAATATTCTTTACTTTGCTTTACCTCCCAACAGCTTACGACCTGGCAAAAGAGGGTGGCCACACAAGCTGCTGCGAACTCTTGCAATCACAAAGTACAAGAGAGGAACAATAAATACTATCTTTTATATGCAAACTGCACAGTAGTCTTCATGTCAGCTGACGTTCATTTACACTCGACGCATCTTGATCACCGAGGACAAAAGTGTCTTCCCCACTGTGCACGCACATTCCTCACCAGCACACATTAATGCGATGAAATGAAGGCCAGGAAGTGCCGGAGAAAACGGATGCTCACACACACATCTGCAGCATGTTTGCCTTGTAGCACTCCAGGCTGCACAGAGGCACACCAGTCTTGGAGCAGGAATACTTCTTCGGGTTGGTGCAGCCCTTAATGGCGCACAGTGTCCGCTGAGGGTACTCACGAGGACCGGCCGGTGCGAGTGGGAATGGCACGCCGGTGGGGAACAGGAGCACCGTGCCGGCCTCACTGCGCACCAGTGACACTTTGGGTGGCGCATCAGCCTTCTTGGCCAGCTTCTTGCCAGCCCTCAGCCGCGAGTCCGACTTCTTGAGGAGCCGCTCGATGGTCTGCTTCTTGTCTTTCTCCTTCTTTTCCTCAGCTTGCTGTTTGCGCTTCTTGGCACGCTGCATCCTCCGTTGAATCATCTCCTCTGTCATCTCCTTGGCGGGCTCTACCTGCAAATCAGCGGTGTTATTTGGGTGTTTGCCAAAATGATTTATATAGTTATTCTAAACATTTTCAATTGCCTGGAGACTTCGTAGGGATGAGAAATAGGGGTTGATGTAAGCTTTCACTGCAGCAAGCAAGTGCTGACTTCTCTTGGAATCCACCCGGTTACCCTAAAGGACCATCATTTACCTTCCCTCTGCACTGTATGTCCTTCCCAAGCACACTCTTGTTAACTTGAGCATTTTCACTCACTCAAGTTTGTTCCTTGACTCATTCTGCTGTCTTTGTCTTTGAATGTTAAGCCCATCATTTTTCCTTCCCACACTGCGCTGTTCCCAATTTACTTTCAAGCTTTTTCATTATCCTCGAGTTTCTGCCCCACAAGTGAATTCTGGCAAGTGAATGCTGGCAAGTGAATGCTGGCAAGTGAATGCTGGCAAGTGAATTCTGGCAAGTGAATGCTGGCAAGGCTGCTATTACACACTTTCCTCTTGAGGGATACTGGTAAGCTGCTATTCAAGACCTGAAAGTACCTGCCATATGCACTTCATCCCATTCTTTGTTACAGCTACTTCGTTATCGTGGTCAGGATCTGCAGTCACTACCTCCCTACCAGTCACTAAGTACATGCATTTCTTTACAGCTTCCAAGCCTCTGTAGCCTGTCGTACACAGTTGTTACCTTCCGAGACTGTTGAGCACTACATCAGTCTTTCTCATATTAATTTTTAGACCCACCATCCTGCTCTGCCTACCTAGGTCCTCAATCATACTCTGCGATTCACTCTTCACTCTGGAGAACGCTTTGATGGAGCCCGCACCACGGATATTTTAGGCTGAACGATGGTGAATTAAAGAAAAGTGTGAGTAAGATCGCCAAATGGTAACAGCGCGATCTGTAGCTTTCGCTTTTAAGTAATTGACCAAAACGACCGTCAAGGCTGGCGTCTATGCAACGGAGATCTTACAGGAAGAACTTCGTATGACGAAAGTGCCCAAACGAAAGCCACGGCCGATGGCTGTTTATGTTCAACACTGTAGAACACTTTCGGCCTTCACTGAGCTCGTCAACGTCACAACCGCGTGCTCACCTGTTGGAGCGGCGTCGGACTGTCCTCTTCCTTGTCCTTGAGCGACTTGCTCTCAAGCAGCGCCCGTTGTCTAGCCGTCATCAATGTCGGGTCTTTCATCTTGCGCAGTTCGTCGTCCACCTCCTCTAGACGGCCCGACTCGAGGGCTTCGAGCCAGGCCTCTTCTTCGTCATCGCTGTCCGCGCTAGTGTCGCCGGAATTGGTCTTGCTGCTCGGCATGACACTCACAGCTTCGGGTTCGGCAGTGCTGCGCTTCACCTTGGTCACATTCTTCTCCAGCGTCTGTCCGCCGATCTTGATCTTGAGCTTCAGCGCGGGCTTACTGTCTCCGCTTCCACTCTGAGGGCTCGCGGGCGGTGACGGCGCGCCGTCATCTTCTTGGTCCGTGCCACCACGCTTGCGCTTGTGCTTCTTGTGCTTGTGCTTCTTGTGACGCTTGTGCGGTGGCAAGCCCAAAATGTCGACAGGAGCATCTTCTTTCGCGCTGGCGGTTTCCCTCTTCTTTGGCATCATAGCTTGGAGGAGCGCAACGCCAAAATAGGCTCGGCCGAAGGACCGATTATTGCCTTCGCCGGCGGCACTAAATGGTCAGCCTAGGTTCCTTGTTCAGCTAAAGGTTTGATAGCTTACGATCACCCTAACATTTTTTTCTTCCAAAAGCCAGGCGCTGCTACTGCGCCCGCTCGCTCGCAACTACAAATGTCCGCAGATTGGTTTGGATTGGTGCACACGTCACGTCTATCCGGCCTCTCGATAAACAAAAAAAGGCGTGAACGGATTAGTACTAGGTTGTGCCGCCGCGGCGCTGCTATACAAAAACGAGTCGGCGTCTTTTTTATAATCGTCATCATCATTGGGTAAGGCCCTTATTTGGCCCAACTATGGTGGCTAGCCACCATAGCCCAACGCAATGATCTGCGTTTTCTGTCTGATCGAAGGGTCGGAGGCGACCACAGAACTACAGTGACTCAAAAGAAAACATTCGACAGAAGTCTGTCTGGTTGGGAAATTTAATGTTAGCTGAAGGTCAGTGACGCCAACCAAGTAAAATACAGAAAAAAAACACGACGTTTCATGTTTTTCCTGTATTTTACTTGGTTGGCGTCACTTACCTTCTCCTAACAGAACTACAGTGATACCGGTGATGCTGACTAGGACAGGCAGTGCGCTGAAACACTTTTAGATGCGGCAGAATACAAACATATCAATGCCTTTGCAATTGTGGCTGTGAACGAGAATGGCGACCACATCATCTCGGCAACAATCAAAACGAAATCCTCTGAAACGGCAGAAGATGGTTTGGTTTGGTTTATGGGGTTTAACGTCCCAAAGCGACTAAGGCTATGAGAGACGCCGTAGTGGAGGGCTCCGGAAATTTCGACCACCTGGGGTTCTTTAACGTGCACTGACATCGCACAGTACACAGGCCTCTAGAATTTCTCCTCCAAAGAAATTCAACCGCCGAGGCCGGGATCGAACCCGCGTCTTTCGGGTCAGCAGCCGAGCACCATAACCACTGAACCACCGCGGCGGCCTGAAACGGCAGAAGAGGCGGCTATATCCATCGCCCTAGCGCATATATACCCAAGAGAGCATCATCCTCAGCGATTCCAAAATAGGTATCAATAATTTCGCAAAAGGGCGAATTACAAACACCTCCCTTAGAATCCTTAACGCAACCAAATTCTCACCAAATTATTCCGAATTGATTTGGGTCCCAGCCCATTCGGGGAATCCGGGGAACGAGGCAGCTCACAATAAAGCCCGAGGTTTCGTCGACCGGGCAGTGGATGAGTCTGGCTCCCTGAATTTCACGAAGGACTCCATGATCACATATCATGATCTCACCAATCATTTTAAACTAGAGAGGAGAATTTTCCCCCCTCCGGACAAAAGCCTGACTAAAGAACAAGAGGTTACGTGGCGTCGTCTACAGACGAGATCGATACGCACGCCATCACTCCTCGCGCACATTTATCCAGATCTTTACAACCCAAATTACTGTGGCCAACGAGCCACCTATGATCACATCCTGTGGGACTGCAAAATAGAGCCACCTCCGGGTGCTCCGTCTCTCGAGCGGTGGGAGACCGTGCTGGCTAGCTCTAACCCCAGAACGCAAGTTTTGGCGGTGGAGTGGGCTGACAAAGTCATCGAGGGCTGCGTACTCTCGACCACTTAACGCGGCCTCTTACCAAGCTCTTTCCGGCGAATAAAATGTTTTACAATCAATCACATCATTTACGAGTGGCTCAAAACAACTCCTTATCGTGTATGCGCAATCGCATAAATTGCGTTCGATTTCTTGTGCCTAAAAAATTATATCAAGACAGGCTGGCAGCAACGAATACCAAAAACGCGCACGCATGTTCAAGTAGCTCGAATGTTCCACACAGGTGTGGATACCTGTGCAGCAATATACCGGTCCTACCGGTTTCGATTTTGCTACAGTGTTCTAGAATAGCCTTCTAGACCACTGTAGATTTCGCTTATCCTGGCTAAAGTCCCTAGATCATAGCTTATCTAGGGGCTTTAATCATGGCTGGTCCTGTCTGGCTGGCCATGCAGAGGCGCAGGTGCTGAAAGCGAAACTACGACAATTCGTGTTTTTTTTTTTCATTTCAACCAGAGCGAAACATGGCAGGCCATCCATGTATTATGCGGCTGTGGTGGTGACGTAGCAAAATGCAATCAAGCTGCAATATGTATAGCTTCCGAGATTTAAGCATACCCAGCAAACCAAAAACCTCTCTACGTCTAGCTAGACGTCTCTGAGAGGTTTTTGGTTTGCTGGGTATAAGTTATTCTCATCTGCCACACTCTTTGCATCTGCCACGTACTCAAACACGACGTTTGTTCGTCTGTGATTGGCGCTACGTTCCCACATCATCGGCAGTCCTGGCGATGCGCTTACTTGCCTTTTAGAGCGAAAAGCTCCACTTTTCGCTTGCAAAGCTGAACGTCAAATGACGCTTGGATTTGACCTCTAACTGGAGGCTCGCTAGAAGTGTGGCTGTGATGTCATACCACGTGACTTGTCGCAGCTGTTGCCGCTTGTTCCACCGCTGCGTCTTTACTTTTCTCTATCTGCACGTGGCAGCGATTGTGGCTCAGCTTGAGTCAGTGGCTGAATGGCGGGAGCTACGGAAATCATTTTGGCATCAAGCAATCAAACAGGGATCATGTGAAAATCCTTCGAGTAATTTTGGTAGCTAAAAACAACCTAAAAGTTAGAGGCAGGGACCGCAGCATGCTGAATAATAGCAGAGTGCCAGCATTCACTGCCAATCGGACCTGTGGATCTACATTTCAGACGCTTTGATGCAACATGGCACGGCCAGTTGCACTTCATGAAAGCATGACAGTGAAAGTTTTTCGCACACGCATTCATGCAAAGCGCTCACACACACACACAAAGAACAGGTGATGAGAGGAAAGACTGTGTTAATCCTGCTTTTTCCTTTGCCAATGCTTAAAAATTTGTCATATTATTTTCGTCCTTAGAAATGCACACAGTCCATTTTATTCATAGGAAAACGCATACCCTTCTTGGCTTTTAACCGCATCAAGTAAAGGAATATACACTAGGTGATATGCAGTGATGAACAAATACAAAGAGTGTATGTGGTAGCACTATGGTGTGACCCAATGAAGAAGATGTAAACAATGTTAGTGAATGCATTTTATAAAGCCCACTAAAAGGAAGTCTAGAAGGCACTGCACTGGCACTCTGCCACATCCTGTGATATCAAGTTCGATGACCTGATATGAAAAAGTGCCCTTTCTGCAGGAAACATCTCTAAATAGTCATGATAGCAAAACAAGCCAAAAGGTTACTTCAAAACAATTGTTATTTGCTCATACCGTGGCAGTACAGCAGATTCAATAGGGAAGTTGTAGAGATGTTACCCTGGGCAACATTTGTACATATATGGAACGCCTTCTTCGCAATGAAACAAATTTCATTCTTTCCACAGTGAGCACGTGTTGCTTTTAGTTCAGCCATTAACACCTTCCTTACCTCGGGAAAGCAGGCAGTATCAGTGTGACATGCATTAAATTTATTTTTTAAACTGTGGTACTCATAGTATAGCTAATAGTACTCTTTTCAGTGACATAAAAAGAATATATTTTGCTTATGAAAGAAAAAAATCTTTGATTGCCAAACATTTGAGACTTGCACAAAAAGCTGTGGAGATATTAAACATATCCAGTTCACAAATGAGAAAATAAAAAAATTTAGAATGTAATTTTTTTGTGCTACTATGCCAAAAATGAGTATTCAAAGTTAGATGTGTTAATGCTAAACTTTCTGGTAAAAAAAAAATGATCGCATGCAGCGCTTTGGGCTACTCCGCAGTGCAGTGCTAAGGTGGACTCCAGGTCGCCTTGCAGATAACTGTGTCCACTACACTGCTGGTCATCATTCACAATATGTGCGATATCTTTGGAGAGATCCTGAAAGCAGTGAATAACCCTCAGCAATGGTGGACACGAAACTTACAGGCTGGTATTTATCGATAGTCCAGGGCTGAGAGGAGCAATCCAAATGGACATCGATGCTGTGGAATCGCGAGGACATCATCGTGCTGAACAAGGTCAGTGTGAGAGGAGGGTGCCACTTTGGGTGCCTTGCTTGCAAGTTTGCTCCGCATTGACAGGTTTTACGCAAAGTTTAAAGATAACAGCCTCATGTGGCTCACGAAAAAACTGATTCCGAAACTTTTGCAACATACTGAATGGAGTTACTTGTCTGGAAGTTGCTTGGATTTCTCAGAATGGGGCATCTTGTGCCATCATTTAAACTGAACGATCTGAATATGCACCGTAATGAAAGTGTTAATTCACATGATTGCAAGCATTCACAAGATATATAAAGACTGTTGTACCATTGTAAAAATGGGTGAACACATGTCCCTCTGTCAGTGCAAAATAAGCCACTGAAAACTGAAAATTCTGCTTTCAGATCTTTCATTGATTTCATTCATCAGTTATGGCATGTTGTGTGACAATGGTAGCTGCTTAGAGACTCTAGTCCAACTGCATCTGACAAAAATGTAGTTTTTTGGATAGAATTAGACGCTCATAACAATTGTCAATATGTAATAGCATACTCAGTGTATGGGGAAACTGCAAAAAACAGTCGCAATTTACACATGGCTTGAGTACCTATATTGAGCGCCACATTCTACGTTGAATACCGGCCTCACCTTAAGACTCAACAGTCAAGTGACCGCTGACCAGCGGTTAGGTTGTGATTGACAGACTTACGGCATGCACTCGGTCATATTGGCCAAACAGGTCAGGCCTCCACTGTTTGCTGAAAATTGGCCAATCTCTTGACATCAGTTGCCAAAACAAGGGGGGACTGTTTTTGGTTGCCCAAAGACATCAGGCTACGTCTTGCTATACACTTATTTTTTAAATGAAATGAAATACCACTTGCATAAAACAAGGTGACTGCACTCCTGACTCTGACGAAGTACACCGAGGCATTATTCTGTACTAGTCGAAAAAAAATTATTCATGTTAGCACTAGGTCTTCACAGAAAAATACCACTACTCATTCCATGTGTGTCTTGCACAGCACTCATGTCATGCAAAGTGCAACCTTCAGACTGCATATGTTATATGTTGCAATGCAGCAAATGAGGCACATCTTGATGAATGTGAAAGACAGGATGGCATGTAATAAGTACAGGTGGTGAGAACACAAGTATGTAGTGATTTGTGCAGTCTCTGCTTGTTTTAAGTAAATGTTTTCTCTCTCTCTTACCTCTCTTTTAGCCTGAGTTGCTTTGGGTCGTTAAACCCCAATAAGCCAACCTTTAACACTCTTGTCTCCTCTGAAACGTATGTATTTCAGATGTTGCCTGACATCTCCCTTTTCCTGCATTAGTGTGGTTCAGTTTCGTGACACATCCGAAATTTGTAACCCTGCTTCTGTTTAATGAATTCTAACAATTCCTTTCCACAAAGTGAGATCAGTATCCTGGATAAATGCCATTAAAATGGCATTTGTAAGAAACATGAGGAGCAGCACAGCTATATGACACCACAACGCTGCATGTGACCCAGAGCTCTTTCCAAGCTTGCCAAAAGCTCCGAGTCACAAGAAAAGCTAAGATTAAACCTTCATTTGGAATCAATGAACAATTGGATCACTAAACACAATCTCAGTTGAGTGGCTGGACACTACTCTGAGTGGCTGGACACTACCCTGTATGTATTCATGGCACTTACATTGTCTACCTGGTTCACACAAACACAGATTTACCTTTACATAGCCTTTCATAGCTAGCTCAGCCAATGTCTATCTGTTAAGCAGTTTGTTCCTGACTAGACAAACAGCTGCACTCTTGATTGCACCAAAGCAGAATCACGTGAGGTGCATGAAAAAAAAAAAAACTGGATTCAGCTCACGTGAGAACTTTCATGCCTCAGGGTGCAGAAAATTCACAGAAACAGCACTCTCATTAAAGTACAACACAATTTAATATATCAACTCTTGACTAGATTGTCAACAGGAAGTACATCGCTTTCGAATGAACAAAGCAGGTGTCTTCTTCACCAGGAAAATGAGCACTTATATCAATGAGGTACATAAACAACTGGACAAGTAGCACATATGCACAGTTAAAGTCCAACAGCTGGATCGTACGCTTCAACAGAGATTTGGGACAGCAGACCCATCACCACCAGTCATCTAAATGGTTTGGTGGAAAACCACACATGCATATAATTGGAGCCGAATTCTACTGATACCACGGAAAGCACGAGGGTTGACACATGTGCATTTACCTGAGTGACTGCGCAAACCACAAATATCATCAGGTCATGGACCTGAACATGTCTGCAAAAAAATGAGAAGATACCGTACTAGGGGCTGGATTCAAGACAATCCACATCCAAGCTTGCATGTCATTTTGTCTTGAATAATGAAACTCACTTGTCCCAAAGGTCCTTGTCTCACTTCGTTTTTGAATTCTTTGTGATGTCAGGCTCTGCCACTTGAACTGTGACCTGTGTGACATAAGCCTGAATCGCCACTTGAACTGGTCAAGTAGGATGTCTTTTGAGTACCCTTATGCAACAATTTAGGATGCCTGACTTGCTTGCACATAGTATGCACAGATAAAGTTAAGAGTTGCAGCGTGTGGCACGCTCCAAAACCTGCAAAAAAACTGTCACTGCATCTGTGGCTTATCCTTCACAATGCATTACTTCAAATTTATTTTGTCCAGCACAATGGAATGTGTCTCTGCTGTTCAGGTATTATTTAAATAAAAATAAAATAGAAGAAAAAACCACCATAGCGAAACTAAGAATAAACAGAAACGGCATGGAACTAAAATGCGATAAACGCATTGCAAATCAGGAGTACCCCATTTCCGCTTTCTTTTTCCGCTGCGGTAGTGACTAGTAGTTATGGTACTCTGCGACTGAGTATAAGGATGGGCTAGACACAAGGGCTGTATTTTGATGGATGGGAAGTACAAAATGTACCTAAACTGAAGTCTTAATTGACATTAAATAATCCTAGCCAGTCTGCAGCCCTCCATTAAAATATGCCTCATAGGTGCTCCCCTGGTTTTCAATAAGCTGTACAAAATGACTGTGAAAAAATATATGTAAAAGAAATAGAGAAATTAAAACAGGAATAAACAGTCCAGTAGCCTATTAGTACAAAGGGAGGAAGTAACATAAACTAGTAACAGTGTTTAAAATAGAAATATTTTAAAGCCACAATCAGCCAGTGCTGAAAGGAAATGGCACAGGTTCCATCATATGTGGCTTCCCACTGAAGAAACTAATGTTGCCGCAGGAACTCCACAGGTCATGCCAGCCCACTTACTCAACAGTCCCCCCCCCCCCCCCCCCCCCCCCCACTAGATATGTGTCTGTTTTGACAACAAAGTAGGCAAAGATTGTGCACAGGTATAAGCTCGTATGAGCCATCCCGAAGATATAATCTGCGCTTTAAATCCTCTCATGCTTCCCATAGTATCAGTGATGCAGTCTGTATTCATCTGCTTTGTGGTTCAATGCATACTTCAACCACTTGAATCGGCCGAGCAGTGTGGGTGTCCAAGAAATGAAAAACAAGCTTTGTGACTACACGCTGATGTGGCTAAGGCCAGATCCCAAGCATCTGTCAGTTAATGTTTTGCAATACACCTGCATGCCTTGAAGAGGCTAATGGCTCCACACATGCAGGGCCTCACTTGCAAGCATTGAGCAGCATAGACGAATGACTATAAATGAGCACTATGTGCATGAATATTGATTACACTGTTGTTATGTAAGACTAGGAACCAAGCCAAACAAAAACTTGTGCCTGGCTTAGTGTAGCACACGATGGCAGAAGAGGTGAAAATTGAAAACAGACAGCAAGACAATGCATCTGACGAACAAAAACTTGGCAGCACTGAAAGCATTTCAAACGTAATTGTAAAAAAAAAGAAACAGCTTTCATATTCACAACAGAGTGAATGTTTTGTACAGAGTAAAGCATATTGCAAAGGCTACTCATGGCAGGCAAACAGAGTTAAATAACAATGGTAATGAATATACAAACTAGCAAATATGTATTGAGTGTTGCATCACTCATCAAGTCTGGTGTAAACACTTTCTCCGTCCAAGTTCCCCACTTGTTTGCACGTGATTCAGACAGATGCGAGACATTCAGTGTTGAGTTTCGTCCAATACCTATCTGATGGTGGTATGCGGCATTGGCGGCACGGTCCAACCACATGCAAGGATACCAATCAGACAGACGGGCTGCAATGCCATCTGTCACGAGGTCGACCAGCCGCATAGCCAAGCTCTAAATTTCTTGAAAGGCCCCACCAAATATGAAGCTGCATTTTATCTCTTCTGGTTGAGGCAGGCAGGGCCAATCATTTTACTTTATTGGGCAAATCCCAACAGCAAAACGTGCCTCCCTATCAAAACTTGATTGCAAGCAAGCTGGTGGTTCATGCAGAAGTGTCACTACCTTTTGACACAGGCAACACAACATTTGAATCACATAAAAATGATGTATAAAAACAAATTACACTTTTACATTCTTTATGCTGACACACACACTCTCAAACAATGTAAAAAAAATCATGAACTAATGCACAAAACCTCAGACATACACACAAATTGTACCTGACTGCCCCGCAGCAATTCTGAAGTGGTGTAATATAACAGTTCTCAAACCAATTCCATGCCATTTTTGAATTTCCCACCCTTCCTCATTGGTTGAAGTGATGTCACGCCCCACGTTCGCTCTTTGTTATTGGCAGATGCCCAGGGTGTGGCGTCGCTCCAGCCAATGGCGAAGGGCGGGAAATTCAAAGATCAAATCAATTTGGGAAGGGATTGTTATATTACACCAATCCTGCAGTCACACCCAGGAATCAACGGGCATAGCAGCCTGCTGGTTGTATGCACAAATGCCACTTAGCTAAAAGTGAACATAGCTGCATTTTAGAACCTGCAGTCTGTGCAGATTCATGCTGAAATCAAGACGGTTGGTAAGGCAAGACATGCACTTAGAAGCATGAAACCCCTCAGCAAAATAACCTAAGTAGATTGTTGAATGAAAGGAATTTACATTTTTTTGCTTGAGAAATTCTGAGGCAGTTGCTGGTTAACAGCAATTCTTTCTAAACAGCAGTGCTTCAGTAAGTTAAAACAAGACCATATTCCAAACTGACCTTCAGATAAGCCTTGTAGCCATAGCCAATCGGGACAGTGAAGTAAAATTTATCAATAAGCCTGTGTGCCAAACTGCTGAATGCATTATCAAATACATTAGCATTCTCTACACTGAAAGCCAAGCCCATATTATGTTATAACATGAGCTCTATGCCTCAAGATATCACTGTAATCCAGCAGTGTTCAATTCTGCAAGATTTATAATGGTCACAAGGTGCTAAAGCATGATCATGTGACCACAACTAATTGAAACTTTTATCAGCGATTCTTGCATCAGCATTTAAACAAACAGTGAGAAAAAAATGAAGTTGGCCTGCATTGATAGAATACTGCACTCTAATAACAAAAAAGCTACTTTCACTGCAAATAGAGCGTTCATGATCTACAAAAGACCAAAAAATTAAATACAGGTACTGCTGCCACTGACTGTTTTTGCATGCAAACTTCAATGACATCAATACCTTTCTTTGGTTGCAGACCTCCAAGAACAGGCTGCCATTCACTTCTGAATGATGATCACCGAGGGCTTTTCGGTATGATGTCATAAGTTTGAACAGTGGCAGGAAAAAATTTTCAATATCTAAATCCATCTCTCTCGAATAATCATCAATATAGCCATAAAGAGCGAACAATCTATTTTTACTAAAAATAACAACTGAGTGGAGCTGTCACAAGAGTCCCATCAACATGACATGAAAATCAAAATTCCCCTTAGGAACTAGCATGTCAGCCACTTGGAATGTTCATTATGCACGTGTAAGCTGAAGGCTGGTTAGAATGATGAATCAACAAAGAATGTGCATTTCAGTAAGCAGCATACAGATCATAATAAGCATTAAAGTTGAATGCCAAGGGAGCACCACGACACTGGTGCTTCCTTGGCAATATGTAAAACAATTTCACGCACAGTCATCCACGTGTAGACAATTCTGTGGGTTCATAAACCTTGAATGCTGCAACCTTCCTTTCCTGCAGTAAACAGCACACACAAAAATAAAGCCAGCAAAGCAGAGGAAGAAAGACAGCTTGTCATAAATTAATGCAACCCTCAAAAAACCTTTCTAGGATTTCTGTCCGCACTCTCTCTTTGCGACTTAAAAAGCTGCACATACAAATTGAGGTATACATATATAGTACACAAATTCTACTCTTCAGGATTTCTACATCTAGGTCTGTCCACAGCATGGCTTAATTTTTTTTTTCTTTTGGCAGAGGTGGGTGGGGACACAACTGCTCACTCTAGCACACTTCAGTAAAGGCAGCAGCCGTAGCACAGCACGGCCTAAACCGTTCAGGCCTCAGCGAGGCGTCCTCGCGCCTCACAGAACTCAAGTGGCCATGAATGTCTCATGCTCCAAGCACGCTATCTGCCCTCAGCACAACAGAGACAGCAAAGGCGGAAATGGCCGAGTTCAAAGAGGGGTCGCAGTTGTGACAGCTTCATTCTGGCACAGCGGGGGACATTGTATATTATTGGTCTTGGTGGATTTGTGACTTCTAAACTAGCTACAGAAGTTGCGGGGGCTCTGCACTGAAGGTTTGAGGGCACCCAAAAAGGTGGCACACTGAAAGTCGTCTTGACAAAGTTGCTTTCCAAACGTGATCGCATTTTACTGACATACCTCCTGCAAACAGCAACACTGGAAGCAAGACAGCTCCGAAACAATGGCACCACCGTTGTACTCCCCACTGCGCCAAGCTGCTCAGCATCAGAACCCTCTGCTGAGGAAATCTGAAGAAGTAATCAGTGAAATGTAATCCACAATGGACTGCAAAACAGAATTCGCTTTACAAGGAAGCAGTAGGGTCCCATGCTGGATTATCACGCAGTCTATACTAAGATGGCACGGACTCTTGCTCAACCCGCATGCGCAAACAAACTCACTCGGCTCCCTCACTACTAGGCCAGTGTTTTGCATTGCCAACAGCAGGCTCAAAACCCTTTCTAAAATTCTGCCTCGCTTAGTACTCACTCGGGCTAGGGCTTAGCAGGACTGGGAAAAAAAAGGAGAAAAAAAAATGTCAATCCTAGTGACTTAGCTGTCGAGTGAACATGGCCTTTCTTCCATAGTGACCAGTAGAGCTGTCTCAATCTTCAGCTTCAGCCACTCCAGGACATCGCGATCTTCACAGATGAGGAAGCGTTCATTGCCTGTGAAACTGGCAATAGACTCGTCCTGCAAAGAACGACAACAAAGACATTGCAGTGGGCAAAAAGCTGCAGTGAGCCTGTTTTTCCAATCAGTATGCGGTGTTCTGTGGAGAAGAGCAAACTTCATTGCATGAGGACATTTTTGGGTGCAAGAAGTAACTTTAATTTCTTGGGCTCTTGCTGCAAAGCTGACTGCTACTGCCATCCATGTTGCTTTGAGGCTGCAGGCGGACCAAATGAGGGCAGCTGCTATTATCTATCCATCTGATTGCTGCATTTACTTGTATATTGCTGGATGCATTGCATAGATCAACTCCTTAACTTTGTGAGCCAGAAAAAAAAAAAAAAAGTTGGAACGCCACACAGGCTGACCAATGGGAACCCCAAGCAGCCAATATGCAATTAAGGTACCCGGCATAGTGCACCACAACATATTGGAGCTGCAGTGGCACTATGAATGACCTCCCCCAGAGATGATGCACTGCGCCAAGCATTAGATGTTTTGTTT
Source organism: Amblyomma mixtum (assembly GCF_055824585.1). Classification (NCBI taxonomy): domain Eukaryota; kingdom Metazoa; phylum Arthropoda; class Arachnida; order Ixodida; family Ixodidae; genus Amblyomma; species Amblyomma mixtum. Next base: position 8,219,850 of record NC_143013.1, read on the forward strand.
TGAGAAATGTGCAAGAGAAAGCCTGAGACATAAATGCGTTCATTCAATTTTATTAAAGTTCAGCACACACTATCAGAGTCTGTACTAGTGCCACAAATGTCACATGTTGAACCTCCACGATTACAAGGGCAGCTTGGCATTGTTAGCAAGAAAAGCTTTGGCACTGTTATTGCAAGCGAAAAGGCACCCTTGCTACTTTTACCAGTCTCTGGCATACTTTTCGGCACCATCAAACATTCAGCTTTTTTACACCTCTGCACATACGATGGTTTGCTTAAATGCTCCTAACAACAGTCATACATGTTTGGAAGGCATCCCTCGCCATGCGACTGAGCAACTGGAGGTTTTGTTTTTTAACGAGGCCTCTAAAGGGCATGGTTGGTGTGGCGGGGTGCTGTATTTATCTTCTTATCGACTTTATCTAAGAAAAAGAAGGGATGCTTGAAACCTCTGTGTAGTACTTGTAGTAGCAACTGTGATGACAGCCAGAGTGGAGGACTTTCCGCAGTAACATCTAGTGTCCTCTCCCTTCCTTTTCTGCATTTGTAGCCAGGTTAGTGCCTCACCCTGGCCGTAATCTGCATATCTGTCCGCCTCCCAGTTTGCAGAGCGCAATTTTCAAAAAATATGTTGACCTATATGTAAATAAATTATGTTTTTTTTTGCTTTATGTAGCAGCCGGTGGTGGTGGCCTAGTGGTTTCAGCGTCCACCTCCTATGCAAGAGGTGAGCTGTCTGATCCTCAGTCTGCTGGGTACTTGCTGGTTCTTCAATGGCTACAAGCTATCCCCTAACCTGGTGTGGACCATCTCTGTCCTCATTGCTTTCTTTCTGGTGTTGTTTGGACGACTGCAGTTTGAGATTTCCACATCAGAATTTATGTACTGACCTGTCTGACCCGTATGATGAGGCTGTTGCCAGAGATGGATGGCACCGAGACCACGTCCTCCAGTCGGATGCTCCACTGGATCGCCCAGCCGCCCCAGAAGCGGCACTTTTCCAGGAGGAACACATGCCTGCACAAGGCGAGGGGGAAAATACTGTAGAGCGGGCAAAACAAAACTGACACATCATTCCAAACCACAAACTACTCTAACTGTTCCAGCTAGTGTTTAGGCCAAATTATTTTTATTCTGGCCTTTGTTCCCAGAATCTGAAACAAAACAAAAAATAAGTCCAAAAACCAAAGCTTGACAAAGAAGTTTGAAACTACAGCTTTCCAAGCTACAACATGAATGACAAGATTTTAGGATGCTCAACTTTGGTTCATCGCAGTCTAGGACCAGTGCTTTGATAATGACATAGCCCTAGGTACGTTAGGATAAGCTCGTAACAACGCGTACAATAGTCTCACATAAGTCCATGCGGCAGCCTCATAAGTAAGGCACATTGATCAGTACAGCAAGCTTGAGGCTAAAGACAACCTTTCTACAGTCATAAGCCGGGGAGCTCAGTGGACACTGATTATACTGTCATGAAACAGCACTGTCAGCATGTGTGGGACGCAGGTCTGCACACCCCTGCACTCCTAAGGAGAAGGTGCACCCACCTGTCAGTGATCATGGCGATGTTGGCCCTGTCATCCCTGCCCAGAGGCGCATGGGCCCAGTAGGTGTCTGTCTGTGAGTAGTGCCCCTTGCTCAGCTGCAGAAGCAGTCGATAGCCCGTTGCCTGGTACTGGGAGAAGGGCTTCAATCCCTGCAAGGAAAAAGCTCTGCCATCAGCAAGTTGCTGACTACACAGTAAGGTAGACAGCAGCAATGCTGCAACACACACTATGTACGCTAATGTCACGTGCTCAGCATTTCCGCGTGCTCTTTTTCTGCACTCCCTTTCTCTTGCCAGCATGACTTCCTGCACATTTCCCCCTCTTTCACCATTCTCCCTGCAGTCACAAGTAAGTCAACGCAACACCTATTAACGTTGCTGTGAAACAAATGCCGAAGCAAGCACTGTCAAAACATGTCCAGCCTGCTAGAAAAGCACCTTCAGCCTGCCTTGCTGGCTGCCTTCCTACCTAGCCAAAAAAATGGCCAGCAATATCGGTGCATTTTACCAGGGCCCCTGATTAAGCCTCAACATCACCCCCGGCTGTATGTTGGAACAAAATAACTTTTAAAATCTGTGGCTCACCAGGTTTTGGTTGATGAACCGGGGTAGCCGTTGTCTCACCACAACACCCTTGCCCATCTCCGCAGCTCTTCAGCATCAGAAGGAAGAGGGGGGGAGGAACATCCACACATAATTTAGACTTTGCTTAGGCATAGCTGTTAATGTGGTGTTCTTGCACAGCATGCTGCCATAAGCAAATATCACTGGAACATTTTTCTGCACTTTTGAACTGTGAAGACACAACAACAAATTCAGGCGACTATTAGTTTAGGATCAGCTACAGGACCATTACGTGAACATGTTCGGTTGCCAAGCTACCCAGTATCGCAGACAAGACTTGGCTCGTAGGAAAGAAAAGGGACCATGCAATTCGCTGTGAGCTGCAAAATGAATGCCCATTTTTGTGTCCTAGCAATGCCAGTCACTGAGCAAAAAATAATAAATTTCATTGTTAAAGCTAGTAGCATCATGTGATGCAGAGGATGGACACGAGTTGCACACCTTGGAAGGAAACCTGAGTGGAGCTTGAAAACCCTGCCACAGCTTCAATCAGCCTCAGACACTATTCCAACCAGAGCCAAAGGATGGCACTCACCGGCGAATGCCATCAAAGGCTATGCTGAACATGTCGACCACTCCACCGGTGGGCTTGGTCATGAGTCCCATGAGTCCCTTGCCAATGCCTTTGAAGAACCCCTCGAGTCCTTCCAGCTGAGCCCCTGGATGAAGTTACACACACAGACACACTGTGTGAGCAGCAGAGAGACAACCGGATGCCATGACACCTAACACATCCACGTCAACGGGCATTGCTCATTCAAATAGGGCTCACACATGCTTATACAGCAGTAAAGACAAGTAGACAAGAAATGTGTTGTAAAAAAAAAACTGGACAGTACACCAAGCAATTTCAAGGGAAACAAACAGCCTTCTCATACCTTCCCTGTCTTTTCCTTTGTTTGCATGGGGGATGTAAAAAGTGCGACAGTCATATATTTCAGCACCAAGCAGACGCAAACACATTCCTGCTAGACCATGTAAGCAAGGTGCCACATAGATCTTCAGAGAGCTGCTATCTTTAAGTGGAACCACAGACAGTGAGAAGAAAAAAATATTGGTAGAAACTTTTTCTATAGCAAAGAAGCCCGATCTAAATCCTTCCACACTCAAGCAAACAGTTCCCTGAAAAATGCTCCCAGTGTTTTTCGCTGCTGCCTGTGATCAAGAAATGACCTTGATAGTGAAGTACTGGTCCTGCACAGCATCTTCTTTCTGTACTGCCTACAGGCAGTCAGGACATGCTTATACTGCAACGAAGGAAACTTGTCCTCCCTAAATTGGCATTCAATCCAAAAAAAAAAAAATTCAAAAAAGAAAAAGAAAAGAAGGTACTACAGTGATGTTTGTATGAGCATGCATGTGAATATGTCAACTGCTACTATACCTGCGACAGGATTCATCACAACTCCAGAAACACCTAGAAGGATTCCGAGCACAAATCCTTTGGCTGCCACTGCCAGGGACTCCGGTAAAGAGGTTGAATGCTGCTCCATCCTTTTCCGCCGTTTCTGCAAGTGAAGGAAAAAATGGGATTAAAAATGAATAACCCCCAAGGAGCGCTTTTGCTGTGCTGAGCAAGCCATATGCAAACTCACATTCTGATAATCTTCATCGAAAGAAAGCACAGCCAGGACTTGCCCCAGAGATCCTGTGATCAGTGCAATGGAACCAGCGGAGCTCCCTAAAAGAACAAGCACTGGTTTTACGCCGGGTACCTCTTTTTTGCAGTCCAACTTGAAACAAATCATCTGTTTTAGGCTGCTTTAAAGCACAGGCCCAAAAGGGCAATGCATGCAGAATTCATAATTCATGACAGCGTGAAAAGATACGAATAAACATGAAACGAACAGAAGTGCTGGTGCTGTTCCCTTTATGTCAGTCCTTATTTTTTCGGGGTGTCATAAACTATGAGCACTTGCCAACCTGCCCAGCTATCTGCCCGTTTTAGCTATTTCTAGTAATTTGGGCTCCGCTTCTTTTTAATGTCAGCATTTGTGTCATTCATTTCATGTTTGACCTTTTTTTTTTGTGCTGTCACAATTTACAAGCACTGACCAACTTCCCAGCCACAGTGGCCGTATTTTGATGGAGGTGAAATGAAAAATTGCTCGTGTGCTGTTCAAGGTCAGCGCATGTTAAAGAACCCCAGGAAGTCCAAAATAACTTGGGGCCCTGCACTACAGCGTCCCTCACAGCCATGTGTCACTTGACGACATTAAACCTAACATACCTACCTGCCACTTTTGTGACACTGCTTGTATTATTCTTTTTTGTATGTCAGTTCTTTTTTTTGTGCTGTCACAATAGATAAGCACTAACCAGCTTGCCCAGCTATCTGTCCCTTTCAGTTTACAACACTGTACACTGCCTCTCCAGTGCAAACCACTTACCAACCACGTGGCCCATCAGGCTCTGTGCACCTCTCGACAGGCCCTCAGCAAATTCGTCAGGACCCTGAATAGATCCCTGCATGAAAGCAAAAGTTGCGCTAGTACACGGTGAGGCCTAACATTATTAGTGTTTCGCAAATAGCCACACATAGCAACTGTGATCTGCAAGAAGTGCACAGTGGCTGTAGCACCTGCCAATGGCACCTGCTATGTATGGGCACCGGCCAAAGAAACAGAAGCTCACATGGCGGAATTCAATGTCTGTTTTCTGGCTGTTCTTGGTGGCCCCACAAAGCCATCTGTGCCTCCGACATTGCCTAGTAGAATATTCAAGCAGTGATAGTGAACTGCTGCACTCCTCCCCAATCCATCTAAGTACTTGAGTCCATGTGGAGCAAGTATTCTCAAATTGGGCGCTGTTGGCATGCCTTTTTGGCTCCCTGAGCACCTAAATTCATGCATACCTCAATCCCCACCATAATTTAACCCACTTTATTGTGATGAGACTACATGTACCGTAACTGCTCATGACAGACTGCTCCACTGTATAGCCAGTCGTTATTAAGTAACTGAATTTGAACATTTTTTGAAGGTCTGTGTTTCCGAACTCTCTTTTGTATCCATGTCAGGCAGGAAGGTATGGAACTCAAGACAGACAAAGCTCCATAGCACCCCTTGAAGGGTGCAATAGGGTTCCCTGAGGCTTTAAAAAGACTGAGGGCACCCCCTGAGATAGAGTAAATCTCGGAGTACTGTCAAACATCATCTGGCTCTTGTACTTTTCCATGACGTGACTGAATATGAACAGCTGCAAGGAGGGCACTATTCATTACTTTGAACTCAGCCTTTTCCTCAGATTAAATCTGACTGTTGGAACGCTGCTCTGTCAGCGCTGGATCACTGACATTTTCCTGCATGCATCTGCACACAACCAATAAGGGAGCAGACCATGGTAGTAATGCCCTGACACTCAGAGAGACTCCTCTGTCTCAATCAACAGATGGAATGGCAGAGACAGCAGCACAACTCACCGCAATGGGCTCATAGAAGAAGTCCCCGAGGCCCTTGGTGAAGTCCTTCACCAGCCCGTAGGGATTGCCGAGCACGTCCAGCCCGAGGACCAAAACGTAGCACTGCTGCACCAGCTGGGAGACATAGTGCGACTTCACCTCCTCCATCAGGTCAGCTGGAGTCACCAGGCGCCCCTTCTGCTCAAAGAAGGCCATCCTGGAAGCAATAAAATGGCTCCAGCAGTCCCATCCACAAGGCAGGGTGCGTGCACAAGAATGTAGGAAGAACAAAAGGGTCTGACAATAAGAAAAGGCAGCACGACAAGTAAGTGCAACAGGAGAGGTTGCGCTTGGTCACAAAAGAGCAGAAGTTATCACAACCTGAGAGCATTACTACCCCCATGTCGAAAAACACTGTCCGGCGTCGGCAACATCCACATCGGTGTTGGTGACTGTTTGAAGCCTCACAGTTGGAGCGGCCGGAGCAACCGGCGGTTCTGGCAACCTAAATGGGCCACCTAGCGTCACCACTACCTGCCCAACGGATTGTGAACAAACTGACCACCGTGGCACCTGACAGTTAAATTAACGACTGGTCACGAGAGGTTGCTCGGGAACAGCAACCTAGTTCTCAAGAGCCCCACCAGTGGCAGCACCTGCCATTGCATAGCTCAGCCACTTGCATAGCTTGTATAGCTTAACCACTGCACCACTGCTCCAGGAATGGTATGAAGACTTCCGGCAATCTGTGAATCTAAAGTCGAAATTTAGCAGTTCTGAGCATATGAGCATTAACCCATTAACGCTATTGTGTCATGGGAGTGTCCCGTCCAGTTTTTTGAGACGGGGCATACGGAACAACAGCGAGCACTGTTCTTCCTAGACTGCATTTGTAAAGAAAACTGCTTGAGGCAACAGTATAGGTAATTTGGCAATGCAGAAGCCCAGCGAACTCTAAATGCATGCCAATATATAGTGCATTGACAATGGCACATTAAATCCACGGACTCTTTTTACATTCAGATATGAACTGAATGCAAAAGAAGGGCAGGTGGTCTTAATATAAGGATGGCTGGAAAGGTAGCATCTGTGATATATCATGGTCCCGCTCATGACACATTCTTTCTTTCTCACCTGAGCTCAACGTCCTTGATTTCACTCAGGGTAGCTCCGACAGAATTGAGGAACACGTCCAGAATGTCCTGAGACAGGCTGGCTTGATCCGGCACTGCCTTGTGCACTGTACCACGAGGGCTGAAGCTCAGGTGAATCTGTAAGAAAAGAGAGGTTGTGTTGCCGCTCTGGCTACTTCCATTTCACAGCCGGTGACTTACCTTCACTGGAGAGAGATGGACATATTCAAAAACAGTTCGCTGGGTTCGTGCAATTTCCTGCAACGTAGAAGAGAGAAAAGCAAAAGAAATGGTTTATGGTTTATGGGGTTTAACGTCCCAAAGCGACTAAGGCTATGAGAGACGCCGTAGTGGAGGGCTCCGGAAATTTCGACCACCTGGGGTTCTTTAACGTGCACTGACATCGCACAGTACACGGGCCTCTAGAATTTCTCCTCCAAAGAAATTCTAGCCGCCGCGGCTGGGATCGAACCCGCGTCTTTCGGGTCAGCAGCCGAGCACCATAACCGCTGAGCCACCGCGGCGGCAAAGCAAAAGAAATGACTTAGCAATTAAAAACTGAACTAGTTGTGGCTTGCACCCTCAAAGCAATGTACGTTTCGTACAGTTCCCAGACAGAGGATCTACATTACGGACAATATGGTGGCAACAGAATAGTAATGCAAAACTTTCTGCATAAGGAAGTTTCATTTTTCTACTGTAGCAACAAGAGAAAGACTCGTGACAAGTGAAATGAAGCCTTACTCACAAGGTCTGACTTGAAAGGATGCAACGGTGCATAGATCAACTTCATGTCAGACTTCAGCTTTGTCTTCTGCATGCAAAAGCACAAAAAAAGAAAGAGAAGGTTTACACTAGCAAGAAACATCGTGGCCATGGAAAGAATGGGGCCACAGTCATGCTCACAACAGTCACGTACCTCATCCGGATTGGCTAGCATCACACTGAAGAAGTCGTACGTGGAAAGTAGGAAGCCCTTGTCCACTTTAATGTGTATCTCCTGCAGCAGAACCTTCAGGTACCTGAAATAAAGATACCTATGAGCACACTTAGCATGCAGCTGAACAATGACAAGGAAAGCTCAGAATCATTCAGTTCCAGCGAAATGCTGCCTGGCAACTTCAGCTGCAGTGGCAGGGACCTGGAGCAACCAACAACGAAAACACACAAGAATACAGCACGTGTCCTGCATTCCTTCCTATGTATTTTTGTTGTTTATTTCACTGGTTAGTGCCAGCTACTATTGCTAAATTCTAATTGCAGATTCGAAGCACTTCTGAATAAACTTTTTCTACTCTTTTCAGAGCAAGGCTATTTCAATGGCAGTTGGGAACAAGGATGACTTGTTCCAATGGCATATTGGGAGCAGTCGCCAAGCCAAGATGGCTCTGTGCACCAGCCTGAACTGCTCCACCGAAATCGGCAGATTCGGTCGGAAGTTTGTGTGACATGTTTTTTAGCAGCGCACTTCCTTTCAAAGCCTACTCTGTTTTGCGGCAAACAATGTGAGCGGAACAGCGCAAGGAACGCTGGGTACTTTCTTAGTCAGCGACATGCGAGCACCCCCCAGCCCCCCAGCTTGCTCCGACCGGAGCACAAGCGTTCCAAGTGTAGATTTGGAGGGGGAGGTCTCTGTGCTGAATTCTGGCACACTGTTGCGGAGCTGGCAGACTTCTCCAGATCTGCGACTGGAATTGACCATACAGATAATTTCCAACTTGTCCAGCCTCAGCTTCGTTGTAGAGCACTGGCTGCGTGTCATGCTGAACCCTTTTTTTTTTTTTAAATAATGGTGATGAGAATAAAATTAAGATAAAATGACACCTAACTCATCGGGTCTGTGGGCAGGCATCTGCTCATTGCCTGATCAAAATGCAGGGTCAATGTTAGGCCAGTGAATTCACAATCTCTGGCCACTACACCATACAGTAGCATCTTAATGCCCATACTACGTATACTGCGCCTAACATAAAGGATATTAAGTGCTCTGAAATGATGCGAAAGAGTTTAGTGTTGCACATTTTTACCAAGAAGCAGTAAGCATAAAAAAGTTAATATCACTTCCTCCAAAATAATAAATAACCACAAATGAACAACTGGGGGATTGTGCTCACCACAACCAGAGGCAAACTATACAGCAGCGCACTACAGTGCCTGTGTTACGTATGGGTCCGATATTATTTGAGTGGGTCTATCCCTGCTAGTAACCACGCGCTATGACAGCAAGGATGTGTGAATGAGCGTCAGGGCAGTCAACTGGGTTCTGACGGCACATACTTGACGGTGTTGAGGTTGAGCCTGTCGGAATGATGAAGCAGCAGGGCTGCCTCCAGCATGGGCCTGACAGCCGAGGAGGGGCAGTGGAGTCCCCGGGGAGTGGATGGCCGGTGGTGCAGTACCGTCGGGAACACTGCATCCGGGAGCTGATTGTCCAGCTGATGGAGCAGTGCAAACGTCAGGGTCAGAGCTTGGGAGGCACACAAAAGGACAGCTGTGTGCACTGACACTGACTCTGCTGTTCAGGTTTCACCCAGCTTTTCAGTGATACCTGCATTTTCTCCCAGTGCGTACATCATTTGTTAACTACAGTGGTCTAACTACAAGGTACACAGTGCCCGCCTGTGGCAATGCCTGCAACTAGGCTTGTTGTGACGGATGCCTTCACCACCACACACTCTTAACAGTGCAGTGCAAAAGGTCTTGCTTTCATGTTCTAAAAAAATGAAAATGTTATCCAGTGGACACCAATAAGAAAACTGTTAAGGCTCCCGTTCCACACAAACTCCGGTGGCGGCAGCATGAGTAAAAAAGCAGGTGGCCCACATGCTGGGTTACGTGACCTTGTGACATCGTCACAACCTGCCTGCCGGATTGTGAGAAGACTGCCCACTGTGGCAGGTTACCATGGCAGGTGGTAATTGAATTACTGACTGGTCACGATAGGCTGCCCAGGAAGAGCAACCTAGCTCCACTGGTGGCTATGTTTGTAACAGCTTGTAACATTTGTAATGTTTGTAATGGGGCAGTGGTGCATTGCTTAACCATTGCACTACTGCGCCAGGAATGGTATGAAGACTCCCAGAGACCTATGAATGTAAAGTAGAGAATGACCAGTTCCGCATATATGGGCATTGACCCATTAGCGCTATCACGTCATACCATTAAGATGGAGCTTAAGTGTCTCCTCCAGTTTTTACTGTGAGGTCATATGATCTAGGTGTGCCATGCAGGCCTTGGAACAGCAACCTCATAAAGCAAGAAAGCTACTACCATCACTTCTTTTCCTTGAAGGAGGGCGCACAGACTCTAGGGAAGAACAGATGTAATGGTATCCTTCTTTCCCATCGCCATTACCTGTATCCTGTGAAGCCTGGCCAGGACTAGGGATTGGTGGCCTGACTGTCGATATTGCAGCCACAGGGCCGGATGGTAAATGCGTTGCAGTGATCCTAAGAAAGGCTTGGACATCTGCATCTTCTCAAAGTCCACCTGTAAAACAGACAACTTTCATGTAGTCATTCTCTGGTGCAAGCAAGAGATCAGTCAGGCAGTCTGGGTATGCACACATAATGCCAGGTAACTCATTTTTGAGAACAAAGATGTGCACAGCTGGCAAAAAAGCCAGTAGAGGAAGAGAAAGGGAGAAAGAAAGAGAGAGAGACAGGGTACACTCTTTGTCTTTTAAATATGCACATTTCAGTGAGACAAGACGTGGCCAAAATGCTGCTAGACAACATCACGGCTAAAAGGGTCCCAGGCGCCTTCCATGTGTACATACCTGCACATAGTCCTTCAGCTCAGCGCTCCGACTGCGGGCAGCCCAGCGGTGCTCAAGCCAGGCAGCCAGCTCCAGGGTGAGGGGCTTCCAGGTGTCATTGACGCGCACCTCCCACTGGGCAGGGGCGCTCGACAGGCTCAGGTACGCCACCTCCGCCAGTGCCCCATTCACTAGGGACACCCCGACGCCATGCAGGGACATGAAGCACTCCAACTGCGACAGCTCACCGTCCACAGCCTGCAACCACAACATAATTGCATCAAGGAAGGATATTCTGCACTTGTAGATTTGAGTTTGTTTGTGAGGCCTATTGAGCTGCTGTTATAATGCACTAGCATTAGAGGTCCCATTCTCGAGAAAAACCCACATCCGTCTGTCCATGTCACAAAAAAGAAGGTGGCCCACCTGCCATGGTGGGCAAGTGGCAACCTGGGAATGGAATTAATTCAAATAAGTTCAACACAATTGCCACCTACCGGACTGTTATTTTTCAGAGCGCAGTTCTTAGGTGACCATTCCTGCGTTAAGTTATGTGCTTGGGCCTTGGTGTAAATGAGCGTGGAGCGCAGCGGAGGAGGAAAGACGGAGACAGTGAAGAGAACACGAGGAGAAAAGTGCAAAGATGGCAACACAGTAGCACGCTCTCTTCTTTTTTGTTTTTGGCAGGACACTACAACGTGACCGTCAGTTCCAAAGGGTTGCCAGTATGGACATCACCATCTCTAAATGTGCAGGCTGTTTGCCCGAGGTGAGGTGAGGTTCATTAGCGGTGGAACGCTGCATGCTGGGAAATCCAGAGCCACCTCCATTCAGCACTCTGTGTTCCGTACGCGGTCACCTACAGTTCGAGTATCACAGCAGCTGCACTAAAAAAACCACATTACCCAGAAGCGTAATCATCGGCTAACTTTTTGGCTGTATTTAATGCTTTCAGTTCTGATAATATACCAAAATAGCAGAAATTAAATGTGCGAGTTTGGATGGGACAGGTTAGAGTGAAGTGCGGTGCGGTGCGGTGCGGTGTGGTGCAGTGTGGTGCAGTGTGGTGCAGTGCAGTGCAGTGCAGTGCAGTGCAGTGCTTCCCCCACGAAATCACCATGTTAGTGCAAAGACCTCTGCAGTAGCAAGTGAAATGCTGACAGTTCCAAGCAGTTACATGCATTCACCACCAGGACAAAGAGCAGCTGGAGCTACAGTGATAAAAAAATGTGGACGAAAGCAGTCTTTTAAACATAAACAAAGAAAAAAACAAAAATAGTGCTGTACTCACCGAACGGAAACAAGTACTGTGACTCACTGCTGTACACTGGGGAAACAAAGTTGAAGACCTTGTGAGTTTAGCAGAAAAGAAGTACTAAAGAATTGAAGAAAAAAGAAAGAACTTAAAAGTTTTCAGCTACACTTCTAGCAGCACTTTACATGGAATGAATATTCTAGGTACCCCCTGCCTAATGTACCTTCTCTTCTTAGTACTACTGCAAGCTAGAGACAAGTTTGAGTTTCTTAAACTCTCCACAAACCCTCAGTATCCCTGTTTTTTCATTACTGTACTACTTTGCAAACTGCAGTAGCTGGAGGAATCACAAACTTCATAAAATTGCAAATTACAAATTTTCTTCAGAAGTGAATTGTATAGACCTTTCCAAAAAGGCCTCCCTGGGCGCTGCCATATTGTTCCCTGGACTGCAGTGGGCACCTCGCGCTAGCACGGTGGAAGCGGCGAAACGCCTCCTCTCTGGACTGCTGGAAACCGGTTCTGCCGCCGCTTCCACCGTGCTAGCGCGAGGTGCCCACTGCAGTCCAGGGAACAATATGGCAGCGCCCAGGGAGCCCTTTTTGGAAAGGTGTATATCACAAAAAAGCAGCCCTGCTAGACTAAAAAAAAATCCTGCATCTTTGTCTTACAAGTGGTCTGCTTGTTATAAATATCGCAAAACATGCACAGTGGTGATAGTACCCATTAGTCATGCAGAGTGTGAAGCAGGCATAAAGGTGTGAAAACGTAAGTGATGAAACGGCCGCAGTGCTAGTTAGTTGCAGGCAGCACCACTAGAGGGCACCAGGAGAGAAATTTTAGCTGCAGGAGTTGGTACTTACGAGGCATGCAGCATGCACAGTGAACAGTGAAAAATTACGGGATGTGGCTCAGCAGAAAAAAATTATTTTGGTACAGTCACACACACCAATCGCCTGATATGCCTTACAAGTAAGGAAGGTCATGCATGCTCCACCTGCTGGTATCTATATTGTACGAGTGGGTTGTGAGGAAACACTACAATAAATTTGTTTTTGAGCACACACATCCCGTAAATTTTTGCTGACAACTGTAGAGAGAAGAAAGAAATAACAACAATCTGCACTGTGGCAACTGTGTACGTGAATCCCTTTGTAAAACTGTGGCCATTTGCAGTGCTCTTTTCTTTGTATTACTACTGTAAACCCTCACTAACACAAATCAGCAAAAACTAACAAAATTTTCAAGGTACATGAAATTATGAGACCAGCTAAGTATGAACATTTTCAGTGTATTGAACGTACATTATGAAAAATTCAAGCCTATCTAGCTTTATTCTGCAACATAAACTAAGCAATGCCAAATGAGCCCTCAGCTATATAAAAAAACGTCCAGTGTAGAGACAAGGCTGCCGTGCAAGCAACATGGCCATGCAAGAAAAATGACAGTGCACTAATGTTCTGATAACGTGCTGGCATCAGCAGCAGCCATCATCACTGCCATTGCTCAGATGCCGCTGCCTCCCACAGGGTAGAAGTTGTCAGAGATGCTTGCTCTTTCCCAGGTGCCCCCTCTCTCATCAGCCCTGCTGCCGTTGCTGAAGGAATCATACTCTGATAAGCATATAGTACAAAATGGAGTATATTGTGCGCCAAGAAACATACTTGTAACTTGACAACATTTCAAGATGTGTGGGTTAGAGTCAATGAGTATAAACTGTGCATGCACTTCTTGATTTACAGAGAAAATATTACATATTCTTTGGTAAACTGGGAACAAAATACCTGAAATGCAATGCGCAAATGCAATTCAATGCGCTTCCGACTTTTCAGTGACGGCGACAGCAGTGCTACCCCAGGCATGCCAGCCACCCGCAATCAGTGACACCAATAGACTTACAGAACGCTGAGAACACTTCTCTTAAAACTTGCGTGTTGATAGTTGTTCCACTTGGAACTTGTGCAACCTGTTCCTGCTTTGCTTGTCCTCTTGGCTGTTTGGCAGTGCACTATCTGTAACATCTGACTGACAATCTGACCACTCTGACATATCCTGGAGCCACCCATGCCACCAGAGGCAGACTAACCAACAGCTCCAGCTCACAGAAGGATGTCAGGCAAGATACATTCAAGGGAAATGTTCGAGGAGGAGTTCACTTCTGCCAGAGACAGACCCAATCAACTAAGTAGCTATATGGCTCATACTAGTGTCAAGGGGGCAGTGCTTCTCGAATGTGATCGAACTGAAAGCAGTCGTACCACTGCCACATAACAAACTTAATCACCACTGAGAGGTTCCATAATCCCACACCAAGTACATGGGGCACCACTGTTGCCATCGATGGTTCCACAGGCATTCAAACAGTTAGTCCACAAGTTTAAAGGGACACTGAGGAGAAATTGAAGTTGGCTTGTATCGACAGAATACCATCTCCTGATTACAAAAACGCCACTCATACTGACAACAAAGCTCTTGTAATGTAGAAAAGAGCAAGAACCAAAATACAGGTATCGCCACCACAGGCCAAACTCGCAAGTACAAGTGTGATGACGTCATAGGACAAAGCAGTGTTGCTAGAACCAATGGTTCTAGCAACTCTAGGACCCGATATGCCACAAATCCCTGAGGCGCAGCCAATGCATGCGCAAATGTCCTTGACGTCGCCAGATGGCGCCACGTGCCCGGCAGCTACGCGCGCTCCTGAAGCATTGGGACCAATCAGCGCCTGTTTTCCGGCGGTAGGCGGGCTCCTGGTATTCCGCTAGCGGTAACAAGGTACACGGTATGCTAAAGGTGTCGATTTGCGAGAACTTCGTTGACGACTTCGAGAACGAGATCCATCGTAACGCTGGCAAAACGCCAGTACAAACGTAATCGAAGCGACTGTAGCGACGGCCGCAATAGCCGATAGATGCCTTCAACGTGCGGCCGGCGGTAGCTTTCTTTTCGGCTGCTGCTAGGCCGCACTGCTGGCCGTCAGAAATCACGGAGTCTGCGGTACGTCATGCACACGTCATGTTTCACGTCACTTAGTCCTGTGTCGTCATAGGAGAATTCCAAGTTTGAATCAGAGTGGCAGGAAAAACTTTTTCAACTTCGAATCCAAATTTCTTAGAAATAAATGCATCTTTCGCTGCCGGCCAAGTGGCAACAAAGCCATGACATGCCGAACTATCGGATTTTACTATAAAAAAAATATTAATAGTGCTCTCCTCAGTGTCCCTTTAAACTAAGAAGTTGAAAAAAAAATAAGGATTTCATTTTTTAAAAGTAGTTTAATTCATTAATTGTGTGGTTTAGATTAAATGTAGTTACACTCATGCGCTTTTTAGTGAGAAGCTGTTTGAGTGTTTTCGAATGACTGGCAACACAATTTTTCTGTGCATTGCAGTTTCCCAGCTGCGCTACTTTTTTTTATTTCTGCGAAATTGGATATCTTGTTAGTTCAAACTTCCGATTCATTCAAACTGATGCTTCAGCCCTCTCAGCACCATAAGTATTTGAATAAGAGAAAGCTCTTGGTAATTAGAGTGCATGAGTAACAGTTAATTTGAACAGGCTGTGCATTCAACCTGAACCAGTCGACAAAGCATGCCAGCACAAAGGCGTAGCAGCAAACAAATGGTTGTGCAACAAATAACCATGACAGCTAATCATGTGTCTGCCTTGAACGCAGGGTTATCAGTGTGCTGTTGGTGGCGTGCGCACACACAGCTTTCCAGTATCCCCTGTGACCTTCTGCCATCATCAAATACAGCTTATCACCAGTTGTGTTCTCACCACCCAGCATGTACTATGCATATTGCCCTGCCCACATCATGCGTCAAGCAATGCATGTTGCCTGCTATGCACGTTTCCTGTGCACTTGTGGCAAAGGACTGGTTTATTTTGGTGACCACGGAGAAATGGTGGCACTGTCATAATGTCTGTGCGCATCTGAGGCCAGTACATGTCTATCACTTGACCTCAGTGCTGAGCAGCTGCATAAGCATGAAAGGGCAAATGCACACTGATGCACCTGAGATGGGGTTACCCACACAAGGCAATGCATCAGCCCCTCGTTTGGGCCCCTTGGAGTTACCAATACTTGACTGCACTACGCACAATTTGAGCAAGAACCTTGCGCAACCTTGTGCACACTCACGCCACAGTGTTACGCACCTTCCTGGCATGCTTCCAGACCCTCTCGTCCTGAGTGAAGAGCAGCACCCTCTGGTTCTGGTCCAGAAATGAGATCCAGTAGACGACAACAATGTCTCTGCGAGTCTTCTTCGGCAGTGGGCCAATTTCAGATTCACTATCATCTGCAAGTTGCATGGCAGATGCTGGTGTCAAAGCAAAGTAGGAAGCAGCTGTAGTAATATCAAAGCCCACAAGAATCAAAACCTTCCTTTCATCAAACAGTCACACCTACTTTTTGGCAATTTCGAGTACGAGCAATGTATTACCTATCGAATGTACTAATATGTGCACTATTTTTTTCTTTCCCTCTAGTGCGCCTTTAAGCTCAGTGTAATTAGCTCCAGCTGCATAGCAAGGCACATGCAGAAACCAGTCTCAAACGGAGTTGTGAGGACACAGGAGAAAATGCAGCTATGGGAAACATGGTGCTTGAATAAGAGTAACATTTGCATCTGTAGACAAGTCCTGCAATTCGATGGTTGTGAAAACAGTATGCCCTGTCAGATCTGCTATTCTTCTCTGTAATTCTCGATTACGAAAGCCAACAGTCACCAAAACCAAGGAAAATAGGAGATTTTTTCTTGTTAATTTGAGGTGTTCATCAATGGAAAATTAATGTGGGAATTGTTTTTTTAAAACAATTAGAAAAAAACAACCACATACCGCCAGTGAGATCCGAACTCATGATCTCCTAATTTCGCGTCCGGTGCTCTACCAACTGAGCTACTGTGTCGGCTGTCCAGTCTTCTACTTTTGGGAGTATTTATATGTAGTGCTTTCTGCTTTCTTATCAATTATCTTTAAAATAATTGCCATATTAATTTCCAATTGATGAACACCACAAATGAAAAAAAAAAGCATCCCCTATGCTCCCTGGTTTCGGTGACTGCTGGCTTCCATCATGCATGTCATAGTGAGCCCCTCTTGTGCCTTCCCTTGTCTTCTCAATAAACCGGTCTTTCAGCTTGCACAACCCTCAAAACACTCACCATCTGTGCTGCTCTGATCAACAGATGACTTTTTTGAAGTTTTCTTGGTTTCCGTGACTGCTGGCCGAAGTGACCGAAACGAAACTTTCTCCTTGCCAAAACCATCCTACGCAAGAGCACAATGTCCACACTCAGTACAGGACACTCAGTTGTGGCCTACATATGTTGGGATATGTGGGTGATTATGTCACATAACATAATATGATGGTTTCTGTTGTTCACACACATTGTAAGAGATTAGCTTAGGATAGATAATAATCAGAGCCATCACAACACGCACAGTCAAGTGTCAATAAGATTAAAGCAACACAAAGCAAAAGGCACCCAGATGAAATGGTTAGTGAAGTGCTAAGCGTCTGCAAGCCATCGTTTCAAACAAGCAAATGTACTGCAGCTAAGAACATAGGAACATATACTTAGGCATGTATACCATCACACCGCTTTTAAAAAGTGGTGTGATAGGTGAAAAAAAGAAAATTAGTGGTTTCAGGAGTACAGATCATTTTCTATGCAGTATTTACCTCCAGTGAGGTACATGTTCAACTTCTTTCCAGCCTCCTCTTTATTCTATCACAATTTTTCAACAAACACTAAGCAAGACAAGGACTCAAAACTGACATGCATAAAAATCACATTATGGAAGCCATTTGGTCAAAACACCATAGAATGACATGTGGTCTGTTCCCATGCTTCACTCATTTATTTTTTTCCATGTTCTAAATTTCAAATCTTTCTGCTTCACAGTGCCAATCATGTCATAGTGTACAGCCTTCTGCTTTACCACAGTATGGTATCCCCTTGTTCTGTCACTAAATAAGGTACACTGTAAATGCAAAAGTCAATATATCTCATATATATATGCCTAACGTCCTACATGTAAGACACCACTTTTTTGATGCAGCAACTCTAAAAGAGTATTGTGTAAAAGCTTGCGCCCGCTAGTGCACGTTCAATAGGTCTAAACTTCTCCTGCGCAAGGGTGGTGTTGTGTGCGTTCGGTTCTGTGCACTGTGTGCACTCAGAAAGATCTGCCAGTCTTCTCTGGACGCCATTTTCTTAATTTGACCCCATTGACTACATTGTAATTCTGCAAGAAAAACAAACAATTTTTGCGTATTGTCATAAGAAAACACCGCACATGCTGAGAAATGTGATTTTAGAGTTGACGACAAATGTTCAAAGCTTTACCACATGTAACAGGTACCGATTTTGCCCAGAATCCTACATTGTTGTATGGCTCAAACGTCAATGTTGAGGAAAATAGTTTTACCAATAAAAGGATGACACTGAAAAGTGAAATAAACATTTTATATCGAAAAATATAATTTTTTTCAAACTTCTGAAGTTGTAGCATATATGGGTTAAAACAGTTCAACCCACTATGAGAGTACTTAGTACAGTACTTGCACCCAGGTATATGATGCAAGAGGTGTCACAGGCACGTGCTGTTTTGGGGCTTCAAGCCACAGGGCTGCATGCAAGAAGGGACCCACCCGCTGTATGTGTGCAATGAATCCTGGCTTTTTGCGGTTGTAGACATTCCACATGAGCGTCCTCTCCAATGTTGGGTCGTCCCAGGTGTACAGCACTGACTGGTATGGGCTCAACAGGGTTACCTGTCCCAGGCACCTGGATGGGAGATCAAATTAATTACTAACACACTGGCCGCGCGACAGAAGTAGTGCAGCATGTATACCGGTCAGCTACTGCTTATGTGCATCTAAGATTGACGCCATGATCATTTAAAGGAGGATTCTATTATCTACTCTATAATGAGCTGAAATAAAGAAAAAAATGTTTAATTAACAGTACGGAAAGAGTTAATAAGTTCTTAGTGCTACAACAGCTCCACAGAACAGCTGTGCAGAAGCTTTGAATGAACTGTCAGACTGAAAGGAAGCATGGCATCTCACTTCTGGTGAATCTTCAAGAAGAGGTCTTCGCACAAGTTCTCCACCCTCACGGGTGCATCACCAGTGCTGTACGAAAACAGCAATATCTTCATGGGACCAGTGACACCACCAGAGACCTCCACACACACTGCAGACTGCGTGTTAAAAAAAAAAAAAAGAAAGTCAGCACAAGAGCACAGAAAACCTCTCACGTAGGATGGCCTCTAACACACAATTTGACCATCACTACAACAATAGCTAATAAGAGGTCAAGGCATGAAATACTTCTGACAACTCTCTTCATCCTATTCTTCAGCAATGTCAGAGACAAACATAGCAAGATGCACGACCACTTCTAAGGGTTGTATCGGGTCATATACAACATAAAGAATATGATGTCAAAGATCTGCGCGACAAAGTTGAAACCAGAAGCAAACAAATGCTCCTTGCTGCTGGCTTTCTCATTTTCCTCTTCCTTTACCTCACTTTATTTTCGCATGCTTTTCATTAAAAAAAAAAATGCATTTTCTAACATGCTCTACTCATGCACAGCATTCTTTGAATAATTTTCAGTCAAGCAGGTCTCAAAAGCAAACCACATGCACAAAGGACTCGGTACACAATTGAGCCCAGAGGGCACCTAAAGAAATTCTTGTGTAGAGCCTTTCCGGACTCACTTCAGAAAGGCATTTTAAAGACAATCTGGCTTGCAGTGCAAATCAGCATTAGAAATGCTTCTTGCCTGAGATAAATGAATCAAATGCACCAGTACATGTGCAGCGATCCTCAAAGAAAAAAAGAAAACCCTTAGAGTTTCTTACACCATTACAGCCAACATGACACACCGTTGCTTCAAGACTTCTGATTCCCTCATAAAGGCATCAACAGCTCCCATTCAGCTTTCAGGTCTTCAATAGACCCTGAAGCTGTTCAAGACTTATTGCAAATTTGCTTGAATTAACCCTGTGCAGCCAATTTTCATTCACCTCATCCTAATAAGACAGAAAAAAAAAATACCAGATTAGAATAATATAAAGCTAAGAAATGATACTGACTGGGACATGCATAAGCATGGTTCAATTAGGTATAAAAAAAATCAGCATAATTGCACAAGAGAAATCTTCGATACATGCTACTATAGCAGCATTAACAGCCAGTGCACTTAGTAACTAAATACGTTTCATCCACTGCAGTTCCATCTACGTTGATACCATATTAAAGAACAGGGAGCTTTGGCAAATTGGCCTTACACAGATGCCTTTGACCTAGGCCTTTGACAATAAAAGGCACCCTGCGCTCCCTGCTCTTCTGCTCCACCTCACAGGAGAATAGGGAGTCACTCGCCCCATTGTCCATGCGCAGCACGGTGTTCTGGTTCTGCCCAAAGTGGAAGTGCTGGGACGTGACGCTGCTGTCCTTGTGGCGCAGGTACATCTTCATGCTGTCCGTGTCTGGCCAAAACGGGAGGCACTGCAGAACCACACACACACACAGTTCTGCTACAGCCAGCTGTACATTTCCCAGGCACTCGCATGGAAGAAGGTACAAAACGCAGTCCTCATACACATCGTGATGAATGAAAACCCCATCAGAGCGGTGCTCATCCCTGCTGACGACTCTATTTTATAGCAGTACTTCAAAGCACAACGCTCCAAAATATTGAGACTTCCGTGGCCTCCATCACACGTGCGATGTAGTAGCGGTGGAGCTTCCTCACAAGCGTTGTTGTCCATGTAAGCAGGCTTCACCACACAACGAGCAGCTCGTGATGAGCACACATTATCGATGCACAGGGCCATGCGGACATAAGAGAGGGAAACGCACATTTGCGTGGGAATGGCGAGATGCTTCTAAAAGGAAAAAATGGCGAGCAATGTGCGTCAGCGTCCCAACCAGCCCACACCCAGGCTTGGCTCAGTGAACCACAACTGACAGCTGCAATCGTCATGGGCTGACAGCGAAGTTCACAAAACAAAACTATGCGGCGACGGAGCAATGGGGCGACTCCAATCGACACAAGTTAACTGGCTGGAGGGGCCAAATTTTCAGCTCACACGATGCCGCAAACTTGACGTATCCGACCTCATCCGCCGCACTTTCATGCGCTGGGAGTGTTGGAGCAAAACAATGCCTAAATTAACTGAATTTAAAAGAAATCATGGTACGAATTCAGCGGCTTAAAAATGCATTAGAAATATAGCCAACCAATCAAAATTTTGAAATCTGTTTGAATTAACCGAAAGTACGAATTACCCGGGTTTGAACTGCAGTCTGCCCACGACCAAAGATGAGCATGAATGCCTGCAAAGGTGCATACCTGGTGTGGGCCAATGTCGAACCAGAGGTCAGCAGCCTCGTTCTGCTCCATGAACCGGAAGTAGTGCTGTCACAAGGTATGGCATGACACAGCTCTATTAGTCCACTAATGACTTGCGCTCAAGACTCAGGTGAAAGCAAAGATAATTGTTAGTACGCTCCCTGACTGAAAAATGAATAATTATGTTGCGGTACAAGTATGCCAATCATACGAAGATGGTAAGAAATTCAATACAGTCAGTCCCGGATAAAACAATGCTAGATATATAGAATTACTCTTTATATCGAACAGTCAGAACAACCCCTTGAAAATCCGATGCAAAAGTATAGCCCAATGGTTTGCATTTATAGAACCTCCAATCAATGGAACATTTGATATATATAGAGAACGGCGTGCCATGCCCCTGCAAGTGGTGCATCTCCTATTGGTACGTAAAACTGCGTGACGAAGTGAACGTGGGTTGTGACTGAAGGTAGCTTTTCAGTGTCTCGAACTCATTTTCCATGCAACACCCCTGTCATGCAGAAAGGAAATGTTTAGTGCGCAGATTTACATGCAGTGAAGCCAAATAACTACGATCCAGCAAATGCAAAAGCTGCATCAGAAAGGTTTTCTGGTGTCGACGGTCGAGAAAACGTGGCGACATCCCCGAACCTTTACACCACACATTATGGAGTACACAGATGCTACCAATCACATGAATATGCATGACATTACGCCCATCAGCAGTCACTGCTATTGAATGAGAGGGAGACCAATAAACCAGCTGCTGTGTGGTTGATATGCAGTTGTCGTGCAGTTGTTCGTGGGTTGCTGTGAAGCTGTGCAGCTGATGCAGCTATTGCTGTCACTCCCTTTCACACTGTAGGTTAAAACTGCACATATTTAAAAGCAGCTTTACAGCACCATTGACCACCACCTAATTTCTTGTGCCATCATCTGCCAACCATTTATAGTTTTGCCAACTGTTATCCAATTTGTATCACATACGAACGTTACACTTTCTCACAGCTGCACTACAGCCAGCACTCACTAAGTATCAGTGATGTTGACCGCTTCAAGTGCCTAAATGCACACTTCAACACCACTTTACAGAAGAAGGTGGAGTGACTTGAACTGTCTTGACACGACAAAATTCCACACTTCGCACTTACTGCAACCTTTATCAACGCTCATCTCTTTATGAACAACCAGGACAATGAAGCAATTACCAAGGTTATTACTCATGAAGATTTCTTCCACAAACCTGCAGCACCTTTCACATAAAGTGCTCTTCCTAAAGTCGAATGCGCTGAATGCTAAAAAGCTTGTTTTATAAAGTTATCCATACCCTGTGTGGTGATCAAATGAAAAAGTTTTTCGTCACATCAGTGCCAAGACCAATGCTGCTAAATTCCCAAAAGAGATGGATGCTCTGCGCAACATGTAATGCAATCTACCGTACTTTTTAAAAATTTTTTTTTCTCATGATGTCATCCTTCGGATGTTCTAGAATTGCAGGTGTACCAAATTTTAACATCTAATTTTGGATGGTTTATGGTTCATGGGGGTTTAATGTCTCAAAGCAACTCTGGCTATGAGGGACACCATAGTGAAGGGCGCCAGAAATTTCAACCATCTGGGATTCTTTAACATGCACTCACATCGCACAGTACATGGGCCTCTAGCATTTCATCCCCATCTAAATGCGACCGCCGCTGCCCCTAATTTCAGAGTTCTTAACTTCTTTTGTCATATATCAAATTACAGATTCATTTTGATGCCTGATTTCATTCACAGTGCTGCATATTATTGTTTGAAATCAGCACTTGGCAAGCTGACAATTTTCTATTCTTTTCTTCTAGCACTCCTGTATGTACCGTGAAGTGCTGTATATCTTTAGTGCATGACTGGGTTCTTTCACGCATTGTTTGAATGAATGAATTGCTTAATTAAGAGCTGCAAATGATTGTAGCAGGGCTCTCCATGAAACATACCTTTGTGTTGTTTACAACGAGAAAGAAAGGTGTGATGGTGATGATCTTGGAGAGACTCAGGTTCGACATTTGGATCCGTAGAAAGAACTGCAAAGACGCAAAAAATATGCAAGACTGATTTATGGCACAGTAGCTCCTATGAGACACATTCGTAAAAGCTGCCAATTTATAAAAAAAAACATGCATAAAAAATGCATGCTCATGAAAAAACTGCACTGGAACATTTGACACCAATCCATGCTTTAAAGATAGCTTCAATAGGTACATTTAGTTGTTTAATTATAACAGCTTTCGTGGCTCAGTTGAGGGAAGAGAAACTAGTATATAAAATGCTTCTATGCAAGAAAGTGTCAGAAAACCAGAAAAAAAAATTGCGGCATCAAAGAGAGAGACAAAAAAAGGTGAAAAAAGAAAACTAGACCCATACCATTTTCAAGTGCGACAATGTGAGCTTGTTTTATTCCCTTACTCTTCAGCTCACTTCATGCATAGAGCAATAACTGCTCTGTTCGCAATTATGCTCCTGCGCAAAGGCCATTTTATTCAGTGCTTTTGCGTAATACTCGTATATTTGAACCCACCCAGAATTTCCTTTTGGAGCCCTTCTGTTAAGATGAACTTATGATAAGACAAATACCTTCATAGTCCGTTCAAAAGTAAAGCTAAGCAGCAGCTCGCACTGGCTAAGAAGGCCTGAAGCAGTAGACATCAAGTCTGGTTATGTGTTCCTTCTTTGTAGTGATCCACAAGACATCACTGAGCATAAATTGAGGAACGAAATCTATCTGTTGCATGGAAAATAATTTATAATTGAATTTTTTTTCTTTCATACAACTACAGTTACGGTTGCAATGGGTAAACAGTGGCTATGACGTCATAGTTGAAACTACAATGGCGTTAACAATGACATTAAATTTGCTTGTCCATTCATTTTCATTCCAGCTTATGAGGCAGGCTGCCATTAGAATTGGAGCGAATCAAAAAAATGAAGCAGTGATAATTTAGCTGGTTTTGTTTTCCTTACAAGACCTGAACATCATGGCCACCATATGGCTGTTGAAACCACTATTGAAACAACATGAAAGAAGAAAATCAGTCATAAACTATTTAACAGGCAGAGGCAAGTTCCATGTGGCGATTCATGTATAGCGATGTCTTAAGCACCATTTGAAAGGAGAAAACATGTAATGAAAAATTTTGTGTCCCTCCTTTTGTATGCAGTGGATAGCAGTACTGTGCGGACTTATTCTGGTGCAGGTATTGTGAAAAACCTTCAGTTCAAAGTGCCCCCTCAAGCAGTGGTGGAAAACTGCACACCCTATATTTCTTGTTCCTTTCCTTGTCCTTGCACACAGCCACTCCGTTGTTGCCAACTGTGTCGAGGCAGAAGGACGACGACCAGCTGGAGTTGTAGACACGCAGTTTGGCCTGAAAAGGGCAGAAAAAGAAAGCCAGGGCATGAAGAACGCCATCTACAAGGTAGCCACAGAGCCACAAACAAAAAAAGAAACTGAGCAATCAGGTGTTTGTTTGTTTTTTCTCTTTTTGTTAATAATGCCTTAGAGAGTTTTTCTGTAGCATATACAGTGGAACATCATCCACAAAAGCTGCAGGTGACTGCAATAAAGCTACACAAAAACAATGATAAGTATGGTTTTGACGCTCACCACAAAATAATAAAGCTACATTTAAAGAACTTGAGAACCTGCTAAGTGATGAAAACCGATTCAAAGGGCAATAACACATACTAATTTAAGTCAATCAAGAATAACAGATCGTGTTCTCAGGAGAAGATATGCACTTTATTTTCTTGGCAGCAGACCTTTGCCCAAAAAAATCATACATGTGAACATGCACCCATTAATTGACCATGTTTTTCCATAGAATAGGAAGTGACATCGAAGCCAATGGCAAATTGACTGGCAGACACACCACTCATCACTTGAGTAAGATTAAAATTGTGGTACACTAAAAGAGAAAAAGAGTCTTTTGCTAGGTGCTAATGGTACTAGACTTGCATAACACTGCCAGCAATTACTCCATCATGGCAACACCTAAAACAAATGTCAAGTAGAGGCGTTTACTATTCGTGGCACAGGTCTGTAACCTGAGGGCACTCTTGTACACCCTGTATACACAGCCAGAAACACTCTTTCTTAGTAACCAAAAAGCACACAGTGGAGACCAATACCGTAACCTGTCGTACAATTTACGAAGTTGTGAAGATATCTGAGAAGCCAAGAGGCTGTCCTCTATAATACTTGCATGCTGAAACAATCAAACACCACACACTTTTCATCCATCACATTGCCATCACCATTAGATGTTATAAATCCTAAATGCAAAAGTTCAAAACATATTTTTCATTGCTTCAGAAACAGCCCTTCTATTACTTCTATTATTATTATCATTATTATTATTATTATAATTGTAGTGTTTGCATCCATAATCTTCACAGAACTGTTTCCATCCACTTTGGTACTGGATCTTGTTTTTTTGTCTGACGTTGCTTGCATTTTGGGTTGAGAGCTACTGGAAATGGGAGAGAGTGCCGACACATAATGAGGGTATCCTATGCCCATTTTTTAGCCACCCAAGCAGTGAATTTTGTATCTGTTCTCATTTGAATAAACAAGGATGAAGACTTCATCCA
This sequence comes from Amblyomma mixtum, assembly GCF_055824585.1. NCBI lineage: Eukaryota > Metazoa > Arthropoda > Arachnida > Ixodida > Ixodidae > Amblyomma > Amblyomma mixtum. Next base: position 8,245,576 of record NC_143013.1, read on the forward strand.
TTCAAGCGTTAGCCCACAACTAAATGAAAATGAGCTCGATTGTGCCGATTCCCTCTTACCTTCTTGTGCTTGCGCTTCTTGAAGCGGAACAAAAGTAATTCTTCAGAGGAAGCACTGCAGTCATAAATAATGTCCGAGCTAGAGCCCTGGAAGAAAAAAATATTATTAAGCTGTGTGGTTTGATGAAATTCATTTATCTTCAACACAGGCAAAAAATGGTGGTTCTCTGTGCAAGAAAGCTGTATGCACAGTTCGACGCAGGCCAAGTGACCACTGGCAGACTGTGAGTATATGCTTTATGTGATAAAATTCACTATATCCACTTGCAAGGAACAAGTATTACCCCAACTAAAACTGAGCCAATGATATAAAATACCAGTCCAACTTGACATACAGCACACTCCCGTTAAGACGAAGTCTCAGATAAGATAAACACAAAGCTCTCCCCTGTCCCTTCTTGCTGTCGCTCCCCTCTATACTTCTCCTCACTATCCTCTCCCTTTTCCTTTCATTTCTGCCAGCTGCAGCTCGGGTGCTTAAGATATTAGATAGCAATTGCCATGGCCGGCAACACTCTTTTGCTTCACTTTTTTATTTTTTATTTTTAAAAATAAACCACTACCACCAGTTGATTGGTTTCCATAGGACTCAATGTAAAAAAAATCCACTTAAGGCGAATCGTTTCGCGTGCCCTTTGGTTAAGAACTTATGCAGCGACCCCGAACGACGGTGACCTCGCATAATGGCACTCGCGGGGCGTCCACATAGAAATAAGGAAGCAAAAAAAAAATATATAAAATACTTCTACGCAAGAAAGAGCACCCCAACAAGATGGCTTCTGCACACCTTTGCGCAAAGCTGCAGTGAAGCCGTCTTGTGAGAACACACCTTCTTGGAGGAAAGCTCTCTTGCCTGTGCAGAAAAGGTAGGGCACTATCGCACCTGCAGCTAACCAGACATGTTAGCTGCAGGTGCTAATGTTTCCTGACGGTACCTGCCAGAAGGTGCACTGACCCTAATTTGCAGTGGGAGGCCCGTCTTGTTGATGACCCAGTAGGGCGAGTAGAGGAACAGCTCGAGGCTCCTCTCTGCGGCCAGGTGGGTAGCGATGCTCAGCTGGCGGTGCATCCGCTCAGGCAGGGTCTGCTGTGGCTGCATGCTGATCGTCCTCCCCTCATCCAGGCCTGCTGACAGCTCTGCCCGGCCTTTCCACGAGCAGCCCAGATAGTAGGGAACCTGGCCACAGTCAACATGAGAGATATGTAAGCCTCCTTGGACAGGACATGGCACCAATAAGCAAGTACACCAACAGACAAGGGGAATGGGTCGACAGCACTGATTCAGAGCCATTGGTCAGCGCTGAATTTACATGCAGTGGATTTCTCTTTATGCACTATTTCCTATTTCCTTTATGCACTTTATTCATATTGCTCTTGTAACCAATTAAAAGGGGGCTCAGCAATTGCTGCTTCAGTGCCGCAGTCACAGGTTCTGTAAGCTACTAAATAGCTAAACATGAGCATCCATCATACAAAGTGCCCAAGCCTGGAGATGAAGGGCTGTGTCCCATGTGACAAAGGATGGTGACTTTCACTGTAACATCCAAGGTTGAGGTATCCCTAGGGTGGTTTTCTCACTGCGACCACTCAATTCGTATGTCATCCAGAAAACTGGTTTAGAATGCTCATGCTCAAGTAACTGTGTGCTTAAAAAAAAACACGAAAAGAAGGATCCTCATACAACAGCTTCTTAGACAACGTACAGTAAGCCAATGTGTCAATGTATTATTGAACTATTTTAAACTGCTTTTCTTGTGCATTATCATTACGTTAATACATTTCCATAATCTTGGTGCATCTGAGGTCACAAGGCATAGAGCATACGAGGTTGAAAACTTTCCAAGTACAAAATATTGGCCCTATTTCACTGCACCTTCAGTTACTTCATCTTTATCTGTTGCTTTTCCCTTTTCATTTGTTTATATAAGGCTCTCTTCACTTGTTTAGCGACAAGTGGAATTCTCATTTCCTCAGTTTTACAGCATATATCTATGAGCAGCTACTGACTACTGTCTGGTTTTGTGTAGTAGCCAAATTGTCTAGTTTGGCTATGACCAAGTCTAGTTCTAATTTTTGCAGTACCAAAAATAAGTTCTAACTTCACACACAAAATGCTGTGGGGAGCTGCCAGCTAGTTGAACCTGAACTTGAACTCCGTGACTTAAAACCTCTAATGCTTAACATGAAAAAAAAAAAAAAAAGTGAAGTGGAATTTCACAGAGCTCAGACGGAGAACCAAGCGACACATTAAGAAAGAGCCTACATTAAAATGGCAAACACACACCTCAATGGAGACTTCTTCGGTATCATTCGGCGACACAGAAAAGACAGGAGCAGAGTCCCCTTCTTCAAGTTTGATTTCTTGAGCCAGTTTCTGCATAAAAAAGTTGGAGTAAATATATTGGAGTAAATACAATAAAGGATGAAAGGAACTGAACAGAACAGTGCATGAAACAGGACAGTTACATTGCTGCACAGCTTTTGGGAGGCCAAAGCTTACCGTGATTCGCAGTTCCACAGGGTATGGCAGAGAGTTGTGAATCAGAATGGGTGGCACGATGTGCAAGGTGCAGTTTGGCACCAGCATGGTTCCCAGTGATGCCATGCGAGCATCCCGATTCTCCTGGCACACCACCTGCAGAGGTTTCAGTGGACCGATTAATAACTGTAAAGAAAATGGTGTGTTCACGGGCAACTACAGTTAGAGTGGCAACATGCGATAGATAAGCGATAAGTAATGTAATAAGTGAAGCTCACTGACATATCAGCAGCACACAGATGCAGCAACAAAAAGAGGCCACAATTCTTTTCATGTGATTATGCCCTTTCTTAAAAACACGAGACAGCAAGCCGGTGCACTGAATTGTCACAAAGTTACTTGTTAGTTTACTTTTTCTACAGGCACAGGTTACTACCGTATTTACTCGCATAACGATCGCACTCGCGTAATGATCGCACCCCCAAATTTTGTTGGCAAAATTCAATTTTTTTTATTCCCCACGTAATGATCGCACCCTGAACTTGCCGCTGCAATTTGTCGACGATGTCGAGTCTAGCCGACAATGATCGTACTTGCTATCTGTCTGACAGATGGCATGTCCAGATGACAATCTTGCTCTGTCAGCATTGCAGCGGAAGCCGCCTGTTGGCTGACTTGCAGTCACACAGGCAGTCTAAATGCGGTTGTGCTTAATCGCGGATACCAAACGTAACTCCGGTTATCTCGAATCACGGTTCGCCGCTGTCGTAAGGCTCGCCACCGTTCTGGGTTGCGGTGCAACGAGCGAAGTGACACGGTGATCCGGCTAAACTTTATTGTTCTCGTAAATAATAAGCCCTGGGATACGGGAACAACAAAAATGAATCCTCCTTGAGGATCGCTGGCCTGTACTGAGTTGTTGGTAGGAGTAATAACTGCGGTACAGGCTAGTTTTACGTTCGTAGCCGCATAGCAGTTGCCACCGTTGCAGCGCGACTCACCCGATCTGCTTGTACGCCAGCTCCGCTGCTAAAGCGTCACTGAAATCGATCACATATATTTCTTTTAATATGAAACAATTAGGTTGTCAGTGAGGCAGCGCCATAAGTAGAACATTCATTATAGCGTTGGTCAGTTCAAAATCGCCGTTCACTGTGGCTTCGATACAAAACAAGTTAGGCCTAGCGACGACTACACTGTTAGCAAAAAAACACCCAAAAGGGAGTAAATGGCTTGTCCTCTAACGCACACCCAAAAGGAGGTTTTTTACTCCATACGTATGGTGTTTTTTATTAACTCCCTTATATAAGGGAGTTATTTTGGAGTATAAACAGAGTTATTTTGGAGTATAAAGGAGTAAATTTTTTACTACCCACAGAAATGGAGCCCCAAAATGGCGTCATGTTTATCGTCATTCAGGCTCATTCTTACAGCAGTGACAGCGGCGGAAACGGGCAGTAGCTCTGCGGGCTGCCGGCAACCCAACTTGGGAAACTGCGCTGCCCTAACGTAACTCCGCGTCACGCACTCTATTTGCCGTCTGCAAGCCCAGCGGCGGCATAGGCGGTAAGAGTCGTCTGCTTGTCGTCTCCTTTTGCTGTATGAGCTCATTTGGTTGGCCATGTTTGTAGATAAAGGGATGTCACATTATAATCAGTAGTTCAAAACTGAGAAGGAGAAGGAGTCACTGGGTAGTTTTCACGGTCATGCACCACGCTATATTTGACTAAAAACCAGAGCAGAAAAGTTGAAAACACCCCTGATGGTAGTTTGGAATGGCAGTATTTGCTTCCATATTCACTTCATTAAGGCTTGGCTTTTCATAATGACTAAGGAAAAATGTAGCCTCATGAGCTCAATCAAGAGCTCAGCGTTGACACTATGTTCTTTCAAAGTTTCATGTTCATATAACACATAATCTGCTGCAATACACTACGAGAACCACACTGAAAAAAGCCTGTGAGAATTAGGCCTAAGCGGGGGCTGTAACAGGGTGGCGACACAAACAAAGGAAAGTCGGGTATCGTTAGAGCACTGGAGGCTTCACAGGAGCAATTCAATTATGTAACGTACTGTAGCAGAAAACGGCGAGAAGCCAATATCTTGTACCGCAGCAGGCGCCGTGAAGGAGCAGAAGTGAGCAGAGATCCAGCAACGATGGTAACCAAGCGGTCTTCACTCACCGCCATTATCAGACAACTGACCAGAAGCAGACGAGACGCTATAGGTTGTGGGGCGGATTGCACAAAACGGTGCGTTTTTACTCCATTTCGGCACTGGTGGAGTATTTGGCACAATTAACTCCCTTTCCAGATTGGAGTAAATGCAGGTAAATTCTCATTTTTACTCCATTATTCCCTCACGGGAGTAAAATGGAGGACAGTCCACCCTTTTACTTCCTACTCATGAAGTAAATGTTTTCACAAATGGAGTAAAAAGGGTGGCCGGCGCCATTTATACTCCCTTTTGGGTATATTTTTGTTTACAGTGTAGGGAGTACAGAGCGCCGTCGTCCGCCGCGCTCGCGGGCGGCACCATTGCGGAAACCGCGCGGAATCCGGTGCTCCGAGCGTTGCGAACGTGTCACCTAAGTTACATCAACGATGCGGCAGGGACCGGACATTTTTCGGCGTAAGGGCAATAAAATGCTAGCTTGAGCGCCGCGGGAAGTTGCTGTTGAACGCTGTTGCTGCGCCATCAATCGAGATCGCAAAGGCTGCACAAAAGCTCCGTCGCGCAGCCCTACACACACTGCCTCTTTTGATGCGTTGCTCTTGGAATGTGATTTACTGCGAAGAAAGTACATTCTTGAAGTGGGCCAGCTCGTGCGCTTTTCGCACTCTACCTTCTCGGTTAACGACGTAAGCCGAGATCGCCGAGCTCGGTTCGCGATAAGAGCGTTTAGCGGCGTAATCGCGGGTAGCACGCCCGTGTGACAAGGGTTGTCTGCCTGCAACTTGTTTGTGTTTTCAAAAATTTTTTGTAAAAATTTTACCCCGCGTAATGATCGCATCCCTAAATTTGCGCCAATTTTTTTTAAAAAAAAAGTGCGATCATGATGCGAGTAAACACGGCATATATTGCCGCATATAAGCTGAATCAAATACAAGTTCCCTTTCTCTGTGCTGGCTCAGTGGTTATGGCGCTTGGCTACTGACCCGAAAGACGCAGGTTCGATTCCGGCTGCGGTGTTCGAATTTCGATGGAGGCGAAATTCTAGAGGCCCTTGTACTGTGCGACGTCGGTGCACGTTAAAGAAGCCCAAGTGGTCGAAATTTCCGGAGCCCTTCACTATGGCATCCCTTATAGGATGAGTCGCTTCGAAATGTTAGACCCCCATAAACCATAAACCTTTCCGTGCAGCTATAGTCAGTCAAAAAAAGAAGAATGTATCTCTACAGCTTGCTCTTCGATGTTGTAGCAGTGCTCTCTTACTGCTGTTCGTCTTCATTGCATCATCCTTCCCTTGTTGCAGTGTGCATCGTACTTCATTCACAATTTTGCTCACATTCCCTTCACTCATTTCCTCCACAGTAGCAAGCTTCCCTTGGGTAATTGGCAAGATACTCATCACAGGATGGCATCATAGTGCATACACAATATGGGATGTCTCCAAAGTGACCAACATGTAATGATGCAATCGTAAGGCAAGCAGTCGGAGGAAAATAGAGATAAAAAGGCAATGAAATGGCACACCTTCCATGCTTCCACATTCGCGTGCATGCCAAGTGGTTACCCTGGTCATTTTTACAACTAAATCCACGTTTCTAAACAAATACAGGCCAAGCAAAATACAAAGTTCATACTTTCCAATAACTTCAGGATGGATGAACAATCATGATGCCACTTTACTCTCCAAGTAACTGTATGAAATTTGGAAAGTAAGTTAGCATATCAGAGTATCTACACCCCGGTGAAGAGCGCGCTGTTTTGCCAGCCTTTCTCAAGTGGGCAGAAAACAGCATAAAACAAAGAAAAACACACGGGCTATCTCTCTCTATACACAGTACAGTCGCGAGTAAAAAAAGATTAGCACAGTGGCGTCACCGGAGCGGCAAAAATTGCACAGCGCGGTTTACGTGGCACCGTGCTTTGCGAACACAGCTGGAACTTTTGTTATCGACGTGTATCTGCCGCTCCGGTAGCATGTCACTACTGCTAATATTTTTTACTCATGATTGTACAACTACAGCGAGAGAAGAGATGTCCAAGACTCACCTTTATCCAAAAAGGGCAGTTTTCCCGAGGTTCCTTTGACTTGCAGCTGAGGAATTTGGCACTCTTGTTGCAGAGGACAATGTCCTGCGACCAGAGACCGTCTGTAGAGGGCTCATACCTGGAAGAAATGAGTTGCCGAAATGGGGGGGTCAAAGCCTATCCTTGGTCCTCTCACTGGAGAAACGTAACAAGTGCAAACCTATGTGTAGAGCCCCAAGATTGCCCCCATAACTTTGCAAGATAACTGCGCAGAAAGAAACGGGCATGAGTACACAATGACAAAAGTTGTTTTCATATCTCTTCACTTGTATAGTGTAGGCTCACGAACTATCGCCCGCAAGAATAAGTTGCGCTCCATAATGACTTTGTCACACTGTGAGATCAAAGTAGAGGCTGAATATGGACTTCAGACTTGCGAAAACATGCCAGAAAAATGCAGCAGCTGAGAAAGAGGTCGGTTATTGTGAGAGGATACAAAGGAAATTGAAAGGAAGCAATAGTGTTCTCAGAAAAGAAGAGCTTCAAAGATTGTAATGTGCTGCTGCCTACTGGTAACTGTCATCTTTAGGGGGATGCCAGTGCATCAAAAGGCTACAATCAGTGGTGCTACAATCAGAGAACCCTAGACCTGCACAAAGAAGAAAGCATGTTGACACAGCAGTTTCAGACCCACCATGCTGTGGTAACCTGAATCTGCTGGCAAGTGGTAAATGAAAGTAGTTACTGTAAATGCAGGCAATTTCCAGCAGGTTGACAGAGCATAGTATAGCTGCTTAAATTTCACAGAGCTGTTCGCAAGTTTTATGAAAACATTATGTGCTCTACCCTGAAAAAAAAAAGGTGCAAATACATGCAAGGTTTTATGCAATCCACCTACACATACCTTGAAGACACTAAGGTCAAAATCTATGCTGGTAAAGTTCCAAAGACTAATGCTTTCAGACATTAGGTATGCAATTGTGTACTTATTGAACTCAAAGCTTTTCCTAAAAGTGCTACATTCAGGAATAGGTAATTTCTTAGTTTCAGAAAAACTTGGAACTCTTCATATTGCACATGGGGCGCTATCTTATGTTTAGCCAATAAGTGCAGTAAATCATATTTCTCAAAACAATAAAATTTGCAGCAAATCTTTTGGCATAGACGTATATACAGATTTTGCCATCCCTTATAACCTTCTAGGTTTCTAGCGTCATGTGCTCCTTTGAAAAAAAAAAAAAAGTATATGTGATCCCATGACTCCTTGTGTATTTATCTGACAAACCTTGATGTTTCGACAACACAAGTTCCAATCACTACGGTGCTTTGTAAAACATTTTGTACAGTTGGCAGAAAAAAACTTTGCCCCGTTTGTGCTTGGAAACAAATTTATTGTAGCATTGCCTTGTGGCCTAGTGTAGTATTGGTAGTATTGAATGAGGGCATCCCTGTTCTTTTAAACCGACAGGCATTTCAGGTGATTAGATTGTGAATTGTTGGCAAAATAATATTTTTTCACACACACACGCATTCCGCAAAGTTTTGCTGCCTGCCGAAAAGTAAGTTAGCGCTTTGCAAAACTAACTCATTCACTTTTTTGAGCACTGCACAGGTTAAATAGGCTGAAAAAAAATCTTGAATATGGATGGCAAGCAGCATCTAAAAGGGTAAAGTAAGCGCTGGACACCATGGAGAACGTTGTGCTTAGGGACCCCACCCTGCACAGTCGCTGGTGACCGATGTTGGCTGTAGGTAGATCCTCGAATGGTGGGCCACGAACAGGGGTACGTGGTACGCCTCCCCATGGCTGAGCGTGGCCAGTCGGATGTGTGTCTCATGGAAAGGGTTCTTGGCATAGCGTTCGGCCGACACGCCCACTGCCTCCAGGCTGGACTTCTCGCACAGCAGCTGGACTGGCCGCGGCAAGTGGTTCTCCAGCTGTTTCCGTTCCATGCAATTGTAGGGAAATACAGGTATAAAGGAATATGACAGTACCACAATTTGATTTTTTACAACCTGCTTCTTTTTTTTTTCTTTCACTTAAATGACAATATGCCTAGAGCATTGTCAGTAATAACAGCGTGCTACACTTAAAGCGCATGACCCACTGGTAGCTTCCCGCACCATGGCAGGAGAACTTGCAGTTCAAACTGATAGCCTGTTTTACAGCACTAGCTGTATAAAAGAACGTTGGCCAGTTTCATGGCATGCGGCTTCCACAAAGGTGTGCAGATGCACCCAAAATGAGCCCAGTGTACAGCAAGGGTACATCGACCCTTAAAGGAGTACGGGCACCATTTTTCGGTGCCATGTTTTCTTCTTTGTAATGATGCATAAAGCAACTATATATGGATCACCACATGGTATTTGCCTACGACCACTAGATGATTTATAATTACCGTATTTTCCGGTGTATAACACGCACCCTTGTATAGGACACACCCCCCATATATGCAGGCTGTCATTGAAAAATTTGGTATATGAGACGCACCTATGTATAAGACGCACCCGTGTATAAGACGCACCCCAGATAGCCTATTGAAGCTTAATTAAACACTCTTGCGTGACCATTGCAAAATGCACCGTACCTGTGAGAGTGATCGAAAAAGGCAACACTCGCGCCATACCCGCCCACGTTTTAGCAAAAAAAGAAAGAAAAACGAATGAACTCTCTTTATGTCCATAACAACATTTTTTTTTTTACTTAAAACCTTCGAAGACTTCATCTTCGGATGCACTATCAGAAAGTTCACCCATTTCTGGAGGCAACGCAGCTGAAACATTCTCTTCGCGCTACGTACACGGAGCAAACAAAGTTGCAAAGGGTGACTAAGAAAGAACGCCGGCTTGTCTTGACAATGGCGAGAAGCGCGATTGTCGCCATCGTTAGACATTTCATATTACTTTTGCTTGGGGCCTCCGAAACGGCCATGTGTTTCTGATCCCGAAAGTCGTCATCCCCGTTTCATGATAAAGTTCACCTAAAAATGTTGCGCACGGCAGTCCCAGTATTCAAGTATTAACCGTGTTACAACCGCATTATTAGTAGTGATTTTTTTTTGGTGAAAAAAGCTTGAACATGAACCTGAGTGAGTTATGAACACGCAAAAAAAAACCGAAAAATTTGCGTATAAGACGCACCCTTGTATAGGACGCACCAGCAAGATTTTTGAAAAAAAGGCGCGTCTTATACACCAGAAAATACGATAGTTTTCTTCTCTCATCTGTGTGAGGCTATGACGTCAAGGGTCAGTACAGGTAACGTGAGGCATGGAGAAACTGCAATATAATCGCTGCTTCCTCACTCGTAGTGATGCCAGCTCTTGAGGCAGGATGGCTTTAGCATTTTAGTGAATTAAAACGATGAAGGCGTGATTATACTGTGGTTTTCTTCATGCCTCACATGACCTGTTCTCACCTTTTGACATCATAGCCATCACTCGGATGTTCAAACCAAAACAGGAGAGAGAAGAAATTCGATTATAAGTTATTCAGCGGTCATAGGCGAATACCACTTGGTGATCTATTACTAATGTCTTACACAATAATGTCTTACACATGGCAACTGAGGGAGTTTTTGGTAACAATGTCCTACAGTGACAATGCCAAAGTCATTAGCCCCAGATAGCGAGCGAGTGGCTAAAACAAAGCAGCACTGTGCAAAGTTTGTCAGTGTATCTGACATGCTAGAAGAACACACCCTCAGAGGAGATCGAGCTGTGATGGTCTTCTTTCCGTTTTCAATCTTCACGTCCAGGATAAAGAAGTACCTCATTTTATTCTGAAAAAAGGAAAAAAAAAAATGACTAAATATTTACCAACCAGCACACTATATTGTAATAGAAAACCAATGGCAAACAAAAAAAGGCCAGGAACACTTTACTGGTTGGCCACAACACAGAGCAGAAGCAGGGTACTAATGAGTGCATGTTAAGATAGCTTCGGTTTTAAAGGGAACAAATTATGAGCATTCAATTTGTTATCAGTATGAGTGACAAGCACACTTTTTTCCTGTTCTGTTGGTAGTTTTCCTCTGAACATATAGTAACCATAAGGAATTTTCAACTTTGGTGCAGAAACAACAGGATTCACTTCTGTGTGCAAACTGGCTGTTCCCTTTAAAACTGGAGCTATCTGTACAGTCGTAGCCAGAACACAGAACCCCCCTTAGGCATCTGGCATTGTAACAGTCCCCTCACAGCAAAGGGGGATTAGGAAGAAATGCTGCACTTATACGAAAGCACACAACAAGTGGCATTTACTTCCACAAGTATCAAACACGGCTAAAGTTTTCCTAGCTAATCAATGAGTTGATCATCAAAGTGTGTTCCATACTATTCTGGCCAATACTATAAATGCATACACATGCATGTGCACACATGCACACACACACAACACATGCACACAAAATCAAGCATTCACTCACTTTCATTGGGTGAAGGGCAAACAGTGAACTGCCTGCTTTTCTTGGCATCCAGCACTGGAACTTCTCAAAGCCTGGGACCTGAGAAAAAACAAGCGGTGCACATACAGGCAATAAGCAAGCTGAAGAAAAAGAAAGAGAAAAATAGAGCAAGCAGCGATGAAAAAAAAACAAACAAAAAAACTAGTCCCTTTTTGCAAAGCAAGACCAAGAACTGAAAAGCAACCTTCAAACTATCTCATGACTTATGAAATGTGTATGTAACAAGCACTGCACTCATAGTTCAAGCTTTTTATATCTCCTGTCCTGGACAGGTCTGTTGTCACTATTGTAAACTTTAACATCATAAAACAATGTAGAGCACAAGATGATTACTTATTACTCGGTGATAAAAAGACATCAAACAGTATACTATAATAAAGTAATGTACAGAAGCGTTACTGGTTTTCCCGCAAAGCATGCCTAGTTTGAAAACTGCCAAGTGATTACTTTTAGTTTGGTACAGCCCTTCAACTACTCACGAGTTTTCTTCATGTCTACAAGCACTATTGCTCTTTTTTGACCTTTCACATTACACTCCCAGGTTTCTTTAGTGTTATCAACATCCTCAACCAAACAGAACTCCAAAAACTCGTTTCGGACTAGTTGGAAGCTAGCTGGAGTCATTCAGATTCCAAACGGTTCCAATTGTGTTCACAGAAGAAAAAACCAGTAGTTTTTCCTTGGGATATGTCAAGAATCCTCTTACTTCCACGGCAATCTTCTCTGTTGTCCTCTCCTTGTAGAGATCACAGAGAGGCTTCTCTTCGAAAACAGCAACCGAAATCAAGGGTGTGCTAGCAGCCTCCACTTCATCACAGCGCTGGTCGAGTGAAGACTGTCTCCTGCACAAGTCCAATGAACAGCATAGTACGCAGTTGGTGTAATCGGGCCTGCCACTTTTCACCAGCTTTAACAGTTGCATAAATGCGGACAAAGGCTTATAAAATGCCAGCCGAATACGTACAGGTACTTTCGCTTCGGCTCTCACCATTGCCAATGCCAAGAGTCACTACAGGATGGGTGTCTAATGCAATATCACCAGAGACAGTTCATCGTGCCTCTACACATTCCATCAACTTTGTTTTGCAAATCTTCCTGTGCCTAGTTCAGTTAAAGTTGATAACTGTTTAACCGAGTTCCTTCTTTACAAGTGCTATAAACAAACACGTGCACATTTTTACACTTGCAACCACTTTCCTTTCCAGACAGCATGGGTGCTCAGCAAGGGGAGAGGGGCTCACCGGGCAGGGCCGAGCCCACTGGTGGTCGGTGCGCTACTTGCAGTGGGGCTGAAGGCCGGAGCCTGTCCCCACGCTTGCTGGGCGATGACAAAGCGCTCGTTTTCATCCTGTGCCAGAGTGAAAACATGCTGCTTCTACAGCAAACAATTCGCCATCCTTTCCTGCCTGCTGAAACACCGCAGCGCTGCATGCAAACAGATGCGTTGTACCGCTGTCTAGCGACAGACCACACATGCTAAGCTGCAACAATGATGTCCGCACCTGGTCATATAGCACACATCAGATAGAAGGGTAAGGGGGTTATCTAGCAAGAGCTCGAAAAACTATAGATGACAACTGCTATAAAGCTGAAAGCACTCAGTGCAGCTAGTAATACTATAGGTATATAGAGGGAACCACAGGTGCATCTGCAATCCACGGACTTCTGACGAGTTGAGACACCAAGACATCAGGTCACCAGCGAAGGGGGTTGGACCCACCCATGTGATAGGATGCATGGTATTAAAACCACACCACTTTTTCTCTCTCTCCTCCTTTCAATTTCCTTCATCCCTACCCTTGCAGCACAACTCAGGTATAAATCCCAAGCAAGACAGTGATACCATGCCTTTCCTCTCTTCACAACCTTCTCCTTCTCATTCAACGTAAAGGCTTAGCTGCCCAGCTCAAGTGACCAATGCTTCACGACCCTTCCCAACTGTGAACCTGTATGTCATGATACCTCAGGCACGCTCCTTTATTGCCATGCGAAGTCGTGTTTTTTAATGCATTATAGCATTTCCAACAAGTTCTGGGGTGGTGATGACATTATAATTAGAAGTTGGACTTTGCAGTTTAAACCGAAAAAAAAAACAAAAAAAAAAACGAGAAAGGTGCACAGAGTTCAAATTTTCGAAATTTAGTTTTAACCGAAAAAGGTCAGTATGACAGTATCCATGGGATGGATGCCACAGCTAGCTTACTATTAAGTAGGAATTACCGAATTAAAGGAGGAAATTGATCATGTATGCCAGCCTAGGGCCTGAAGCAGCGCAGTCGTGCATTTTGAGGCATTGCTCCACTACCTTACACACCTCTGCACCTACGCTTACAAGGACCCTGACGTGAAACCATGCATAGTTGTCAAAAAGTGTCATGTTTTGGCTACCGTGACTGTTAACAGTTCCATCGCTGCACACACAATGGGAGATGAAGATCATTGAGCAATCACACTGAGGTGAAGGCAGACTTTGTAAAATGACAAACGGAATAGTTGGTAATTCATAGTTAATCAGGATAGCAATCAGGATTCCTCATTGTTTCTTGCCCTGTTCACTGCACCAGGGCGATTAGCTGTGCAGGTGATACAGGTGAGCAACTTTTTCTCGCAGACCATTTCCAACGCAATAGTTATGCACAGAAGAATGATATAAATGTCTGTAAAAAATTCTTTTTGTTGCGACTTCAGGATGAAGTGCAACACCTGATATGAATTGCTAGAGCACAAAAAGGCATCGAGTAGGGACATGCAGGGCATTACTCACACTGCCATTGGCAAGCAAACAAGTGTGGTACAAGTACTCTTTTAGTTAATGATGTTCTGCTGTTATCCTCGTTCTCTGAAATTTCCTGTGATGTAATCATCATTATTCTGAGTTAGTATGATGCTGTGTTCCTCACATGGTATCTCTATCCTTTTTGCAAGCGCTTATTGAAAAGCCTTGGTGGCTAAGAGCCAAGACGTTTTGTTCATGAACATGTAACGTCTATGAAATAGTAAAAACGGAACTGCATGGAACTGAAATGTACTGGACGGCACTCGAGGTATGGTGAACACAGTTTACCTTGACGAGCACAGAGACGAGTGCCTCTGGCCCCAGAAGATTGTTAATCGCAAGGGTTTCTTGAGATGCAACAAGTTGGCGCGAAGGAGCTTCATGCTTTTTTTGCATGTCCTGGACAAAGAAGTAAGAAAAGAATAAATGCTATAGAATGAGTTCGGAAGGCGGAGGCCAACAAAGTGAGCATGATGGCCACAGCTGGTACAAGGCAGGGTTAATGCGAGAGGTATGGAAGAGGTATTTGTCCTGCTGTTGCCGCTGATGACAATCAGTGCAAACTCATTAAATTTTGCATTTTCACATACTGTCAAAGAAGCAATGCACAATCATAAAAACCTGTGTGAACTATGAGGAAATAACTATGAAGTAACGCGGATATTTAAGGTGCGTTTCCACTTGTTTATAGTACTTTTCACTTCAGAAACTTAGGGAACTAATAGAAAGGCTATAACAAAGGTTGCAATCACTACGGTGCTGTATCCAGAACTATAAAAAGTAATCAATAAAGATGAACAGCACTAAAGGAATGATAAAAAGAGCACAGATTTTTCATGTTGGCTCTGACTAAACACAAGAAAAATATGGGAATGGTCTAAAGAAATGCTGCTTTAGAAATTCACAAGCTGGCACAAATGAGCATGAGCTTGAAGAATGATATGTGAAAAAAAAGAAAGAAATGTGTGGTTATGTATGTTGCACAAAGCGACTGGCTACAAATTAGTCTGCCAGATACAGTAGAACCCCGCTGTTGCATTTCTGGATGCTGCGTTTTCCTGGCTGCTATGTTTACATGGGCAAGTCCGGCATAGCTACCATAGAACCTCATGAAATAGAAACCTGGCTGTTAGACCGCAGCTATGTCAACGTTCCCGCATGACACGTCGCAAATGTCCCCTCATGATAGTAGTTTACATCATTCAGGCATTTTGACAGCCTACGTTTAGCGAATGTGGAACATCGACAGCATGCTGGCCAAAGTGGAACTTCACACTCCATCGGTGCTTGACTTCCATGGCGTCCAAGGGCTTTTAGAGCACTGCACCAAACCAGCGCCGCATACTCTTACGGGCAGCGTGAATTTCGTTGCAGCTGTTGGTGCTGTCCATGGCTGCTGCAATGCGAGTGTGAATGACTGCAGGCGCAAAAACAAAACTATGCAGTGGCAGACGCTGTGCGAGATGTGGTTGCTTAGGTGGGCTTCGATGCTTCTGCTTGTGTTATCCGCATTTTCTTGCTGCCTACAACCTAAAAGATTCAGTTGGCCGATTCCTATTGGCGAGGACTGTGTAGGATTATGGCCACTGTGAAAACGGTGCAAAAGAGCATGCGCGGTGCAAGAGCTTCCACTCTGCACACCCCCTATCTTAGCTGCAGCCTCCCTTCCGTCAACAGCTGCTCAGGTAAAGGGGAGCCATTGCAAGGCATTTCAGACAGTCTAGGCATAAAAAACAATTGCTAGAGCCAAAAAGCATTGAAAAGTTCTGAGAAGGATGTTGTGCTTACAAGAAATAAAAAAAAGGAGCAGACAATGATGTACATTTTTAGCGTGTTAGCACTAGAGCTTCCACTCAGCTGCTTAACCGTTTCTGAGGTCCCTGTGTGCCCATCGGGTTGTGGACAATCTCCCCTAGGTGTCCCCCCAGGTAGCAGGTGGGCCACATAGGTCACATGACCTTGTGACGTCATCACAAACTGCCCACCTAATTGTGAGCAAACAGGCCACCATGGCAGTTCAGTTAAAGACTGGTTGTGAGATGTCGCTCGGGAAAAGAAATCTGGGTCACACAAGCCCTGCACCACCACACCACAAGCCCTGCACCATGCACCAGGAGTGGTATGGGGACACCAAGGGATCTGTGAATGGAAAGTACAGAATGACCAATTCTGCATATATCGGCATCAGCTCATTATCGCTACCACGCCATACCCTTAAGGTGGAGCTTAAGTGTCCCCTCCAGTGAAACTGAAACATCGAAATCAAAGTGCTAGCGCACTTAATTTGCATTTGGCCTAACCTAGCTAAACCGTCCGACTTTTTTTTTTTTTCACGCAAGAGGCCAGAGTGGGTGAGGGATCAAACACAGGTTAATGACATCCTAGTCGAAATCAAGTGGAAGAAGTGGGCTTGGGCAGGGCATGTAATGTGAAGGCAAGATAACCGATGGCCCTTAAGAGTAACGGAGTGGATTCCAAGGGAAGGAAAGCACAGCAGTGGGCAGCAGAAAGTTATGTGGGCGGATGAGAAAAAAAAGTTTGCGGGGATTGGCTGGCCGCAGCTGGCACAAGACAGGGTTAATTGGAGAGATATGGGAGAGGTCTTTGCCCTGCAGTGGGCATAGTCAGGCTGATGATGATGACTTGGATGCTTTGTTTCCCAACTGGTGAGTGATCTTTTTTTCTATGGTCCCGTGAAAAATGTAAGAACAGAGTCCTACGGTATAGTAATAGCTTTGAAATTTGTAACTTTGCTTGCTCCTCACTTGACAATATCTTCTACGCTGCCCCTCTGTACATGCATGACTGATCGCTTTCATACTAATCAGTTTCAACGGCAAGTGAGGTGGCACTTAATAACTTAGTGTGCAGAATTGCCAAGCAACTTGACACCAAGCATGGACATAAATTACACCGCAAAAAGAGTTTTTGGCAAAAGATTGGGTAAGATTCTACGTAATTTTTTTTCAAAGCTAATTATATTTGAAAGGCAAAGGGTTGTAGACTACCAGAGAGAAAAAAAACGAAATGACACAACAGCTGATGGCTATCCCAAATGAGGAATTCGCAGCAGGCTTCAAAAATGAGAGGATTTCTGTGTTAGGCACATGAGTTCCTAAGGAGAGTCCTAATTTGGAGAGGAGTGAGACAGCATTGCCCAAGGATGTCTAATTAATTAATTAATTAATGTTCTACACTAATAATTAATTTCGAAGAGACTTCACATGTTTGGAACAAGACAGAAAGCTGGGTGAACAGAAGTTGACTCGCGATGACGCATAAGGAGCAAGTTGAAGTTCACTGGTACTGATAGTGCCTTATATGTCACCAAGACTCCTTTATATGCATACATGTAACAAATATAATCAGTTGGACGAACAAATGTGAAAACAATTAGTACAGCTTAGAGCTTACATTCCACAGCTTGAAGAAAATGCTGACTGTAGTAGAGGTGAGATTAATGTTGAGCGTGTCCCGAGAGTCCACAAGAACGTAAGTCGACAGTGTGGTTTCACCGGAATTGTCTTCTACACCATCATGAGCATCACCTGTGGTAGGTAAACATACACAAACTAATGATTACAGCGGCAAGTTGAAAAATTTCTGGTAGTTCTCTAAATGTTTCTTTTCCATCTTCAATCATACACATTTTCATCCATACTACAGTGTACAATGCAAGTTGGGGCACCTTTCTCCAGAAACACTGGCCGGTCTTCCGTAGTTGAAAGCTCATTGTCAGCCATTTCAGTCTCCTCAGACTCAGACTTGGCTTCGGCTGCAGCCTCATTCTCGCTCTGCTCGTCCCCACTGCTGTTGTCTGAGAACAGGTGCCCGAAGGCATGGGCAATCCTTTGGAGGACATTCTCGTCCCCCTCTGAATCCGAGTCCACTGCCACAAGGGTCGAAGACTCTGAAAGAAGGAAATGGTACAAGATGTGCACTTACCGTATTTTCCGGTGTATAAGACGCACCCTTGTATAAGACGCACCCGCCATATATGCAGGCTGTCATTGAAAAAGTTGGTATATAAGACGCACCCGTGTATAAGACGCACCCCAATTTAACCGGTTAGGCTAGTGAGAATTAAACACGCTTGCGCGCCCATCGCGAAACTCACTGTACGTGTGACAAATTCTTAAGCAATGCTAAGTGATCGAAAATGGTTTAGAAAAAAGAAAAAACGAAAGTGCTCGGCATTATGTCCATAACAACATTTTATTTCTACTTAAAACCTATGAAGTCTTTATCTTCGTATACGCTATGAAAAAGTTCGCCCATTTCTGGCGGCAACGCGGCTGAAACATTCTCTTCGTACTACGTACACGGAGCAAAGTTGCAAAGGGTGGCTAAAAAAGAACACCGGCTTGTCTTGACTTGTCTTGACAATGGTGAGAAGCACAATTGTCTCCATCTTTTGGCATTTCACATTACTTTTGCTTGGGGCCTCCGAAACGGTTGCGTGTTTGTGATCCCGGAAGTCGTCATCCCAGCTGTTTCATGATAAAGTTCACCTAAGAAAAGCTGCGCACGGTGGTCCCTGTATTGAAGTATTAACCGCGTTATAACCGAGTCATTGGTAGTGATATTTTTTCGATGAAAAAAGCTTGAACATGAACCTGAGTAACTTCTGAACTCGCAAAAAAACACGAAAAATTAGCGTATAAGACGCACCCTTGTATAGGACGCACCAGCAAGATTTTTGAAAAAAAGCTGCGTCTTATACACCGGAAAATACGGTACATGTTTGAGCAGTACTATCAATAGTGGCATTACAGTATGGAAATACCTGCTCAGCAAAGTCACAGAAAGGTCAACCAGCGGTACATGCTTCTACTGGTGATATGGTTACGGTTAAAAGCTACCCATTGACAGTACCCCAAAGCCAGTCAGCTCTGTTCGCGTCAATTAAATCGAGGCACCTTTTTCTCTCCAAATTGTTAGCAACTACCCAGTTTCTTGAAGCCCATACATTTCCAGGTTGGAACTGGTAGCATATAGCATAGAGCATGTTTCATGCACTGCTTTGTATGTTAAAGGGAAATTGGGCATAGTGTGGCCCAGTAGAGGCTCTTGTGCATATGGGGACACAGAAGGGAAAAATAAAATGGCTGTACGATGCTGAAAGAGGAGATTCATTGTACTGAACAATCTTGCAAATTGATGCATACAACACATTGAAGCTTGAGCAGTACCACCAGCCTGCACAGTAAACAAGCTGCACAGACTTCAGAGGCGTGCTTAACAAAATCTAAGGCGCAGTCATAAGGACACCAAAGAGAGAGAGAGAGAGAGAGAGAGAGAGAGGTGGAAGAACTTCTCTCTTGGAAAAGAGCATAAAACAAATGTTCCACATTTTTCAGTCTATAGATCGCACCTATGCATGTCACACTCTAAAGACGACAGTTTTTCCTAAAAAAAGAAAAAATTACATATAAGTCGCACTGATGTATAAGAAGCAGCTGCTCATTTAGAAAACACTATAAAGAGATGCTGAGGATCCCTTCATCAGACAGTGCAACCAAAATACACGCTTGTGGCAGCTGTCATGCCCCGACGATACCCTCAAGCTCTGGCCAGATCGGCCAGATGCAAGATCGGAGCTCTCTTGCATGTTTTCGCCGCTGCCGGATAATTTTCTTGGTCTTGGGAGAGCAAGAGAAGCCATGCATAAAGAAAAGACTGATAAGTGCTGTCCTGATGGATGAGGAAAGCACAGAGGACAAACTGTTGCAAGGCAGGATGCAGCACAGCAAACTTGAAGGTATTGGGGAACGCGGGCATAAGTATGAGATGGAAAGAGCATACCCCTCGACTTGTGGCTCAGCGCTTTCCGGGCCCGTGCTGGTGGGTGCCGCCGGATGACGGTCATCTCAGTCTCATCTTCACTGGCGTCATCCGAAGTGCTCGCACTGCCACCGGAGCCAGTTGATGCCCCATCCAGTGCATCCACTGCGTCCATCAGCAGGTTCGAGCCACAGCCATTGTGAGTGGACAGGATTGGGTAGCTCCGATCCCTGAACATCTGCACCACACACACGCAAGGCACAGCTGTTGTAACATCATTGAAATAATATCGCGGATGGTATCGTGACATCGGCAAAAGCAAAACTTTGTATAAAGCTTGACAAATCTGGCATGAACGTCAACCAAATGAATGAAAACTAGCAAGCTAGCAGCAGCAAGACTGCTGTCGCAACATTAATGAACATCGATGTGAAAGTAGTGCCTAATATGTACTTAGTCACAAGAATCATACCTGCAGAATATAAAGAGATTGATGTTATTAATCAGTCAAGAAAGAAAAATGAGAGATTAAGTAGAGTACTACACCATCAATTTTTAAAAGTATTTTAAGGCAGTGCTAAATACTCAGCGAAATGTTTCACTGACCTAAACAAAAAATCTAATGCATCAGTTCACACTCCAACTCGCAAAGCATAAGTAAAAGGATAACTACTGAGAAAAATAAGAACTGCAAGTTTGATATGGCAAATAGGTAGCCATGCTCACAACTCATCACCTTAGAAACATTCAGTTTTATGATTTCTTTCCTCCACTGTATAACTACCACTACTTTTAATACAAAGGAGACCAAATGTTAGTTTGCATTATGTAGAGTTCAATAAGGGGACCTTTTCAATACAGCTGTCATTGATGAAAAAAAAAGCATTAATTCGAATAAACCAGATCTCAGGATTAAGAGAGTTCAAACTGATGTAATGCATCAATACAGAGACATCTGGCACCTCCAGTGTTGCTGATATGCAAAGCATGCAACACTGCAAGTAAAAACAACTTTTTCATACTGCTACAGACGAATGTGCCACTATTTTTCCACAATGAGCCACAATCTGGCAAATTTCAGGTACTTGGCACCATTACTCTACATGCCGCAATAAACGAAACCTCACTACTACGGTGGTATTCTGACCAATGACAAGAAGCAAAGACTGTCAATGCTGCGCTTTAAAGTTACAGCAAACTTACTTTGATCACCAGCTCCCAAGGACGGTAGCAATTCTCAGCATCCATCACAGGCTCTATCAGTGGTTCCCAAGTGCTGCATTCTTCACTGTAGTACGACGCCTCCAGCTTCACATCTGCTGTCAAGTACATCTGCAGGAACCATCAGGAAAGGAGCATAGGCCCACTTCAGTTCCAGTGTTCAGTAGGTGCCTTCTCTATTTCAATTCCAGTCACATCACTTGCATCACAGTGGGGTTTGTCGGAACTCTTCTATTCATCTACCCGTTGCAGTGTGGTGCCACTTGTAGAGAGCAATGGCTTACAAAGCTTGCGCTATTGGCATGACTGGCGACTGCTCCTCTATAAAGCGCCGCCTCGCAAAAAAAAAGAAAAAAAATATGCTCCCCCCATTTCTGCGATATGTTGCTAGTAATGAAATGCTTGCCTTCTCTCATAGCATGTGTGGAGCAGGCAAGAAAAGCCAGCAAACATGAGACAGAAAAAAAGGGTACTAAGTTAAGAGGGCTTCATTTGCCAGGCCGGCTGATCTGGCTCGCAATGAAATCAAGGAGGCATTGGCCCATTTCATGACACAAGGTAGCTGTCACAGAACAAACTGATCTCATAAAAAAAATGCCAAAATGATCTAATTGCAGAGTCACCTTTCTGGACCAGTCATGGATGTCAGCCTCCAGCGAAGCTTTCACAAAAAAGGCTGGCACTCTTTTCTTTCCCGTGCCTGTTTCAAACAGCACACACACATTTGGTACGCTGATCTCCAGAGATTCGGTTGGCGTGTTTGATGGGTAAGTGGTCTTCCTGATGGTTGCCTGCTCACCTGGAAGACAGATGCAAGAGTGCCACAATGAGAGAAGTGCAAAGGTAAGCGAAAAAAAATAATAAGAACAATGGAATTTTCCCTGTCTCACCGGCTTCTTCCAGAAACCTTGGCGGGCTCACTGGTTTCGGCGACCACAGCTCGTAGAGGTCTGCTGAGTCCTGTCTCGACAGCCGATCTTCTGGAGTGGTGACCTCCTTTGAGGAAATAATGGTGCACTTGATCAGACCTCAGCCCCTGTTAACACACAGTCTGATGCCACAAGCTCAAGAGTGAGGCACATTTATGCACAAATAGCAAGTTTCACATTTGAATGTGACCTTCCAAAGCACTCACACAGAATAAACCACAGTTATGAAAGTTTAAACTGCAGACTTGCTCTGCCCTACTATTGTTTCATTAAACACTGAGCATAACTCCACGTGGTTTTTGTTCTCAGTAAAATTAGGAGATTAGGCATTTTGCGACTCTGATCATGTTTGTTTAGAAACAAGAGACATTTATTGCTGAGAAACTTGGTGTTAAAGATAGCACATTTTTCCCCACCCCTTGAATAAAACTTGTGCCTCTGATAACAATGTCGACTGCATTCAGCTCTTCATGATCATCGGCTTAAGTGAGTGGTAGTGAAGTCTAGCCTCAGAGATCTCATACAAAGAAAAGCACTGAACGTCGCAGTCTTCGAAAAGCACTCAACGTCACAGTCTGCTTGTGAAAACAGGCTGCAGCTGTAACACTTATAATTCATTCTTTGGTCTTTTATAGCATATAAAACCTCCATTTTCAGTGAAAGTAGCTCCCCCATCACTAAATGCAGCAATCAATAGACATAGGTACATTTCAATTTCCATTAGCATGCATCCCATTAGCCCACACCAGCAGTGCCAGGCATCTGCTCAGGTGACAATGCAACACAACAGGCCATGTACATGCAAACCAGTTAGCAGTCCGCAGTAAGCAAAGCTTGAATGATGAAAGCAGCACCTTCAAGTTGGACAGCAGCTCGGTGACTATCGATGACACCGTCGACATCACATGCGGTGACAGGTGCACACTAATGTCGCTCGACTTGGCCAACAACTTCTGCTCCTCGCTGCTTGGCTTGTATGACTGGTTCAGTTCAAGGTTGAATGGCTGGACCACCTGAGGAATCGAGTATCTCCATGAGCAACATAATGGTTACCACTGCACATGAAGCCAACATGTTCTTTCTCGAGCAGAGCATATTGGACTCGTGGATCCATTCTTTGAGACGAAGAAATGTTTGAGCGAACTGCATGAACATGAAGCACGACACTGGAAAAGCACATCTGTACCATGTCTTGCCTTGTGTTTGCGTGATTGTAAACTTTTCCATGACTTGAGGCACTCTTTTTTTGTATTGGTTTCTAGTTCTTTCTAACACATGCTCTTATTAGAAGACTGATTGTATGTTCTGAAAGACTGCCAAATATCTGCTTGTTCAAACTTCAGTAAAATGCATGTTTTCACAGACAAGCTAAGAACTCCTAAGAAGTGCTCGCACCTCCTACCACCAATACAAAAAACTTGAATTGAGCAGGGAAAAAAGCTCACAAAGCAATAATATTTAAAAATGCAACACTTCTACTAAAATGTGGCATGATACAGTGTACGGATTTTAAGGCAAGATTCTAAACAAATTATTCATGAAAAGAACAAGAAGTAACCTTAGTAAATTAGAAGTGTAATCAACGTCGCTCGGTAAATCATGTGAAATAGCAAACAAGTGCTTTTTACAGAATAAACATTCATAATTACTGAAAGCAGTCTTGATAAATATTCCAAGGTTGGTCACGAAAACACCTAAAGAGGTAACTTAGATTTGCAAACACAGGCTTATGAACTAAACAGACAAGCACTTGTTCAAACAGCAAGTGGAAACACAAAAGGGAAGCGGAAACAAGAACCAGGACTATTTTTTGCCTCTCTGCCTGACATGTTTGAAAAAGAGCTCAGAATGTGTACATATGGCAAGTGTTGGTGACCTCAAGCAGGAAAATTTAAGTGCACTTGCTCCTGCACAGAAAATCAGTGGTCAAAAGTAGCTTAACTGTCATTCCAGTCGCTGGGCAACTGCTGTGAGTTTTCCGACTTATAAATTGCATCCTTGGATGGCTTGCAATGCCTAAGATGTAACATTTTTATGTTGAGTTCACAAGTTCGCTAGTGTGCACTGGTATCGCTGCGTGCCTTATTTAGATAATGCTAGCTTTTCTTAAACTTGAAAGAAAATAAATTTTTGTGGTCTGCAAAAAAATTTAATTTCCCTCTCTCACATTGTGTGCACTAATTTAGAGGTAAAGGCCAGTATTTATGCCTAAGGTAAATGGAGATGTTTCTTTCCCATGCCAACTAAAAAAATTCCCTACACGAAGCTATCAAAGCCTTCACACTCCAAGGTAATAGTTAGCCATCACCGATATGAGGCTTGGCATTATTAATTCCATATTTTCCCAATCACTGCTGAAGCCTGTTTTACAGGCATGCACTTTCAAGATACATGCACATTTAAACCAACATTGAAGTGCATACCTATTCTAGCTGTGGCCATCACTTTCCATGGATAATGTCACATTCAAGGAGGAGCAGCACATATATGATGCTCTCACACAAACTCCACTGATGACAATTTGCACAGAAAGCACAACTCATGTGCTAGAAAATGTGCGGATCAGGGCCCATCAAAAATGCAGCAACTCTCAGAACAAACACCCTGTTCTCTTGCTTCCTAAGCCTCACTTTACACTATCGCAGTCTGTTAAGTCAATGCTCCTAGCTGAGCCTGTTGCCAAATAAGTGAACCTTGCTGTGTTGCGGCACATTATGCCTATACCTCTATAGTGCTGTGCTCCCCTCTTGCCCTCGCTGCCTTACACTGCTATGCTCCACACCCTGCTCCGTCACACCTGCTTTTTTCCTTCCCTGGCCCCTCCACCTCTCTAACCCCCTCACAGCCGCTCCCACCCACCCTTGCTGTGTGCATGTCTACGCCAATGTTGTGGTCCCTAGGGTGTGTGCAACCAACAGCTATCGCTGTAAAACATCACAAGATTGGTCTGTACCAGTGCATGCTTGAGTACGAATCAAAAACCTTGCGCTGCATAGACAGGTCAGCCACTCACAGTGTATGCGGTGTCCTTTCTTCGTCCCCAGTAGAAGGACGAGGCATTCAGGTTGATCACAGAGGCAGTCATGGTCTGCTGTCCCATGTTCTGGCAGTAGTCCACCATGACGTCCATCTGAAACCACGACGCCCTCTCACATCACGACAGCCACCCCGAGATACATCTCAGAATGTGCTGAATGCACAGCAGAATTCTTCTGATAAGCCATGTTTCTGCCATCTTCCTTTCCTCTGGCTGCTTCTTCTGTATTGTACCTTCGCAAAAAGGAAAACTGCGAAGACTCATAGTCATAGTTCATAGTTTTTCATGCAAAGTGTTCATTCCGTAAGACAAAAACCCAGACTGCATTTGGCCAGAGGATGGCATTTAAACACATAATTTTCAAAATGAGTAGTGTTCATGGCAAACAACGCTGTAAAAATCAATCATGCAATTAAAGCCACAAGTTTGATGAATGTCTAAAGTATAATGCTTGGAAAAAAGATAATCCAAGGTGACATAAAAGCCAATGAAGATCCTGCAATGAATATTCTATCAACTTGTGCCCAGCATTCATCTATCACAATTTTGCTTTCAGCAGCACTTTTACAATAAAACAGAGCAGTTGTACTCCGCAATTAACTCCCAAATCACAGAAATTCTCATTTATTTGCATGAAGAGGGCACAAGTGAGCCTGTGGTAACATGGCATATAACACCACTCAAGGCAGCTGGAAGGGGCCCCACAACTGGCAACCGAACCACCCACCTTGAGGACGATGACCTCACTCTCCTGGTCCCTGGGGTCAGCAAAGAAGACGATCTCAGGCCTCTTGAGCACAAGTGACAGCGAGACCCCCATGGCATCGTCTGGGTGCGCGGCTGCTCCGCTCACCACAGAGTGGTATCCGCTCGTGTTGTCCGAGGGCAGGCGGCGCCGTGGCACTGTGGACCCCTGAGGGTCCTCTGTGGCACCACGCAGGTCGGCCGATGGTGGCGGCAGGGCCTCATAAACAAAGTGCAGTAGTGCAAGCAGGTAGGGCACCGACACCCGCAGGGATGTCTCCTCTATCAGTACGTCCACTGCAGGGGAAAAACAACTTGGCATTAGAGACTAAACTGAAACACCAAGTCAGTGGCCAGCTGGATGGTAACTCACGCTAGCCAAAAAAAAAAAAAAAAACGCAGGCTTGTCTCGCTGGGACAAGCACTAGTTATTTGGGGCTACTCAGAAAAGGTTCCACAATGAGATATGTGGACGGAATACTTTATCCTGTGTGCATCCCTATGCCTAACCTTGTCTCATCAGGTCTAAAGAACTTGGGCACTCATTATCTCACGTGCAATTGTGCAGCACAAAGAAGTATATTAAATTTTATAACAAAAATATCTCTGCTTCAGAGTACCAGGCATTAATTTTAGTTTAGAGCAGTTTGGAGAGGGTAGATTTTTGTTTCAGCCTGGCTTAATAGCAGAAAAAAATTCATTCATTCAGTGACATGAAACCATTAACTTTTCAGAGCAGTTTAAAGCACCATCCATAACGCTCTTCAGAAATGCAACTCCTACAGATTGATTTTAAATCATAAGAATTTCGCAAAGCTGCAGAAAAGAAGTGACTCTCCCGACATGCTTCAAGAGAAGACAGTCGCAGCAAGATGCTTTGCAAGTACAAACATAGGAAATGTTTCGCAGCATATACACAGTTCATTTCAAGACAAAGTTCCTTCTCAATACAGAAAGGCATGACTGTGAAAGCCTCCTGTACTGAAATGCTTTGCCTGAGTTGCCGCTGCATTTTCACCAAAACCTCTGCCAAACTGAGCAGCTGAATGTACAGGTACGTACAAGAACAAATTCCATTGTTACTTCTACATAGAAGTTGAAAATGTCTGATGGACATTACCTATATGTCCAGAATAAAGGAAAAACGTGTGCTTTTCAGTCATACTTATAAAGCAATCATTGGCTGATTTGGGATATTGGAGCTAGTGGTACCTTCCACTTCAGTGCAGATACAGATAAAAATGAAGAAAGTGGAAAACTGCAGTTTACGGCATGGCTGTCACATTTAACACAAATTTATGTTTACTTTGTTAACCTTTTGGTTTGGTTTATGAGGGCTTAACGTTCCCACAGTGGCTTAGGCTATGAGGGACACCGTAGTGGAGGGCTCCAGAAATTTTGTCCACCTGGGGTTCTTTAACGTGCACTGACATCGCACAGTACACAGCCCTCTAGAATTTCGCCTCCATCGAAATTCAGCTGCCGTGACTGGGATCGAACCCGCGTCTTTCGGGTTGGCAGCCGAGAGCCATAACCACTGAGCCCCCGCGGCGGCCTAACCTTTTAAATGTTGGCCTATTTTATCTTCTTATGGATTTAAATGTATTTTGGATACACCAATACTACATGAGAAACATTCTGAAGAATCATATTTCTACAGCTACCAAGTTTGAGTAGCATACTACCAAAGCATTCTTTGGGTCTGCGGTTGAAAATTTCACACTTTTTTACAGACTTAAATCTTGCCCACATACTGCAACCAACATACTGATTAGTTCAAATTTACATCTGATGCCACAGAGAACTGCATTTGCTCTTCACAAACCTTTGTGTGTTTCAAGTGCACCTGGTTATCTAAGTATTTTTCGGTTTTTACAAGGTAGCCAGGCTGATAGCATCATGCTCTAGTGCTCACCAGTTGCATCGCCTGAGGTGGTCTCTCTGTATGTAATGTCAATCATGTTTGGAGAGCTGACACTGATGCCAGTAGCCACCGTTTCAGGGTCTCCGCTGCTGGAGCAAAACACCCTGCAAGAGGAGGACACGGGGTATCACAAAGAAATCGGGGCATTTTAGGTCCTCATGCGAGCAAAACAAGCAAACGAAAACATACACTCGATAGAGCCATATTACAGCTACCGCAAAACACAAATGAGTGCATTTTAAAAATGATTATCTGCATTTATGTCACATGCCTGGCTTGATGTGTTTCTGCGCATAATTTTACAGGTCTTGGCACACATTTTATTGCGTCCACATTAGAGGACACTGGGCCTTGTATATGATGAATTTGACAGTGTCCAGATCGTGTTCACAAACGTGGACACAGAGCCTGAAGGGAATATCATGAAACTGAATCATGGAGTTGAGTCAGAGAACGAAATCGGCGAATCAGGAAATTGAACATGCTACAGGTGGCAGGCAGCATTACCGGGTGTGCACGAGCGTGGCATCACTGCGTGTGTCCTCTAGCAGCAGGCTTTGCAGAGAGCACTTGACCTCGAGTGATTGGTCACTGAACAGGTCGAGGTTCATGGTGACCTCTTCCAGCTCCAGTCTTGAGAGAGCATGGAGCGGGTCTCGTACGGGTGACGAAAGCTGAAGTGGGTAAACACAAGGCGGCACACACTTATGTCCTGTCGAGATTCAAGCTCGAAACTATGCTTTCACCTCACCCACGAGGTGTACATGCAAACCAAGACATACCTTTATATAATCTGTAAACACATCACTATTACATTTCCAAGTGCATGCAGTAAACAATATGCAAGTGGTGGGAATGATGTATAAACTGTAAGTAGTACAACAGATGGACAACTTGCATCCGAGAGAAGTCATAAAAAATTGAGGACAGTTAAGACTGTGTAACATGACATTCTGTAAGTTTGTGCTCGTGTGTGAAACCCAGGAACGGGCGCTTGACAGCTGTTGCTGTAAAAAAAAAAATGCCAGGCTAGCATTCTGTGCGAAACTGTACAGCAACCACTCAGTTTTCGGCTTGGTGAGATCAGCTATGTAGCAGTCTGAAATGGCCTACCACAAGCACCAAACGCAACAGATTCCTTTCTTACTTGAGCATCTTCTGCATCTGTGTAGAGCACAACATGCAGCCCTTCCATGGTGAAGAAGACATTTGTCTTTTTGTAGACATCAACAGAGGTCGTCAAGAATGTCTGCAGCTTCTTGACAGTGTCGTCCGCAGGAGCCGGGGAGGCCACAAGCGGCGGAGACACCGGTGTTGAGACTGCAAGCAGCAGAACAGTTCAGCCACATCAGAATCAGACTGTCCATAATATTTTTCAAGGAAGAGACTACCTTCCACTTCAATAGTGTAACAAAGCTACATACACAAGAAACTCAGTTCTACAAAAACAAACTTGTGCAATTTTTTTTAAAGAAACTGATTTTCCACCCAGTTATGCAGCTGAATTCACATGCAAAGCAAACGAGTTCTGGGTACTACTGCTCCAACCTCATGGATCACCCTTAAAGAAATTTAGCAGGAATATAATCACCAATATTTAGGTGCATGCAGAGGTGTGGACCACACCAATCAGCCTGTCATAGTACCTTGGTTGTGAGTCTCGATGACCTCCTTTTCTTCAAAGTTCTCTTTGAAGATGGCAAGGATTGTGCTCAGGTCCTTTTGTCCAATGTTGACCTGATAATTCAAGGAAATGTAATTGGTTTGTGCTGCTTGCAGCCAAAAGTAAAGTAATTTCGATTTTGTTCCCATCTGTGTTTTCTCTGTGAACCACAAGTATTTCTATTTATGCATTTAAAAAATATGATGTCTAAAGCCCTGCACACTTTCAAAGCTGCCCAAAACAGTTCTGAAATTTACAAGACATTTTCCGCAATCTCATCACACTTTGACATAAAATAGATCTGAATATTATTACATGTACAGTAATGGACATAATATTACGTGACACGGTAAGTTGTGCATAAAAAATAGCTACTTTTGCACTGCTTCAATACCCAGTCAGCTGTATTTTTTCGTGGAAAGAACGCACATGTCCCTCATGCTTCCACACTTATCAGTGAACTGATTCACCCTACAACCAACGTCCTGTAAAATTTTGTCCAAGGCTGTACATAAGAAATTAAGAACCCATTATTTGCTTAAAGGAACTGCTACACTCAACCCTTTGACTCCATTCAACAGAAGCACTTAAAAGGAATGTGTACTGAATATCCTTTGTTTTAAACAGGCCTAGATCACTAAATTCCACAGTGATTCAAAAAGTCATGCAAGGCTTTTTCAAAATTATTACTTGCCTTAACTAAGTCCATTGTGCCGCGTACTTCATACTCCATGACATTTCGGTTGAACAGTGTCAGTGCTCTCTTGATATCAAGATTGAGCTTCATTGGCTCAAGGATAGACTCCTGCGGCTGGGTGCTTCCATCAAGCAAAATAATAGCTCTACAAAAAAAAAAAAGACACGAAATAGCATATTTACTCATGTAATTTGCACACTTCTTTTCTTTAAATCAAGGCTTCAAAAAAGGGGTGTGCAAACTGCACAGGGATTTTGCGAACACATCCTAAGAATTCCTACAAAGGTCTTAATCCGTAATATATGCCATATATTGCCGCCTATACATCAATGCCCCAACTTGCACCTTTCATTGGCCAAAAAAAGTCAATACAATTGCAAAGCTTGCAGTTAGAGGCAAATGGAAATTAAAGGCGATAAAACGGCAGTACTGTGTGCGTCCCGGCTAAAGAGCAGCAAACTGAACAGCAAACAGTTTGGTAGTTTTGGATTCCAGTGCACGGTAGGTTACCGGCAGCTTGCTCAAGCGACTATTCTTCCACCACCAGTTCCACCGCCAGACATTTTTATTAATTTTAATTTCACTTGTGCTGTCTTATGTACACTGCCCCAAGAACAAATGTTTTCTAGTATTATATCTCAAAAAAACCCTTGCTTGAGCACTGGGCACAGGTGCTGTTAGGGCACGCGTACTGGCAAACAGAGGAAAGGAGAAGAGACCTGGTCATGTGCAGCGAGCTGAGGCGCACCAGAATGTTGTCCACATAGTCTGGCTTGGGCCCCACCGAGATCTCCTTGAAGAAGTTCTCAATGTTCAGATCGCCCAGGCTGAGCACAATCAGGTTTGGCGAGTCGGACTTTTGGGGAACCAGAATCGTCGGGGCATGGATGTCAATGGACAGCTGGAGCATCAAGGATTTCTGGGCAAAGTCAGCCACCTGGAACAGAGCTGCCTGCTTACACAGATTGGAAACCTTAACAGGCCTGCAAGAGGCACACTGGCAAGGGAAGGTATCCGGATGGTCTATGCCTGCTATGCCTATCTAGTATGTCAGCAGTGAACTCAAGAACCAAAGTGTTCTTAATCTTGTAATCAAGAAAATGTGACTTCTTAAACAAAGGTTCCTAACTATGATATTCTTACCACAATATTGTCTGACAGGTAGCAGCACTATCATCTTGCAAGCATGTCTGTATATACCTAGCAACCCATTTAAACACTGCATCAGTTCACTTTGGATGTTTACATCAGATCCCTAATCCAAAGACACACTTACAGCTGAGGATTGATAATATATAGTTTCGCAACATTTAGAATTGAGAACATAGTGCACAAACCCACAATCCACACCACAATCCACATCAAAAACAAAAATGCCAGGCCATACTCAAGTTACACTACACAAAAGTAACATTTTTTTTTTCCACAGAAAATGACCCAAGAGTTCAATCCTAGTCAGCTGAAATGCGGAATGCATCCTACCTGTTGCTGGACAGCTTTCTCGGCTGACTTGACCATGACCGACTTCGTGTCCGACTGCAGGAATGGCTCCAGAAATTTCTGCAAAGTCGGTCGACCACATATACACCTTGCGAATAACCAAATGTGCAAGATGAAATTGTCAATCAAAATCAAGGCACAAGCACAGAGCCCACCTGGACGTCCACGAAGAACCTGCGGAGCAGCACCAACTGCACTCGGCCAACGTGCAGGCGGATGCTGCCGTCGGGGCCTTTCAGCTTCTCTTCCTCTATCGACTCTATTGACTTTGCTCGCGCTGCTTTCCTGACATACTGAAAAGCACAATTATGCAGCACCCACTGAATGCTCACATTTGAGTCACAGAGAGAATGAAAAAGTTGTGTAGATACACACCTTCAAATCAAAAAGCTTGTCGTCCTCGATAGACAAAACCTGGAAGACAGGAACCACGCCATTCATATCATAGTTTTTGCGTTGAAGCCTAAGCAATAGAAGGCATATACACTCAATGCTGTGTACAGCACCATCTATGTACTGGTAATCCAAGAGAGATTTATAGTTCAAGTTTATTGACAGTTTTAGCGTGGCCACACAGCCATACGGCAAATATGGCAATGTGTTGCCGTTGCTACCATTGCCAATCTTGTCTACCCACATTTGCCGTACGGTAGCAATTGCGTTAGTTACCAGGTTCGTGTACGGTGGGGCTATGACTCTCTAATGAGTTTCTCTAATATGAGAAACTCTAATATTTAGTGCTAAAAATATCTTTGCGACCAAGTGAGATTTGTATCATTGAGATTCTACTGCAATTATAGGCCACATGCACCACAAACAATTCTGAGGTAAGAAGACAGATAGCACTCACCTTGGAGTACAATGTTGACTCCAGAAGATCAACCACAGAAAGGTGCGTCAAGTCCACTCGAACAATCAGCTTCTCGTTTGCTTTCTGGATGTAGTCACACTCAAGCCCTAACAACAGACAGTAGCAAGAACCATGGTAAATTGGCCCTACCAGTTATTGATCGCATTGAGGCAGAATGTGGTTAAAGGGAGACTGAGGCGGTTTTCGAATCAGCTAATTTTCTAGGGTTTTGAAGTAGTGTCATTGCTGATCGCGTCTGTGAAATTATTTTTCGATTTTGTCCAGAACAGTGGCGCAATCACCAATTAAAAACGCGATGTTTAAATCTCCCGCGCCGCGCGCGACCGCAGGAGAGGAGAACAGCGGAGAGGGAAACCTCGTCCATGTCGGCCAACGTGACGTCACGTTGAGGAGCCGGGGATACTTCGGCGCACCCGAGAGAGCTTTCAGCGCGCGTTGTTTCTCGTGCTGCATGCGTTGTTCCTCGTACTGCGTGCGTTGTGACGTACAAAGCGTGTCAGCCGACCTTGAGAATCAGATTCAACACGAGGTACTACTCTGCTTTCGTGTCCACGAACAACTACGCCCGCGACTGTGTCGTCTTGCACTGTTTTCCGCAAGATCATACGCTCGCAGCGCAAGCACTCGCTGCTTTGACGAAGAATTCAAGCCGACCAAAGCAAGCGTACTCTGCTCGAAGCACTTTCGTGAGACCGGCTACATGCAGAGTTTGTCCCTAATGTGATCTCTGGAGATTTCGGTCGCGGCTGAACCATGACGCAGTTCCTTTCATTTCCTCGCGCATGAGAGGCGTGTCACCATTTCGAAGAAGCGCCTCTTCTAAAAGCAGAAATATGCTCACTAGAAACACGCCCCTGCAGAAACCTAATAGATGCTCAAGCATGTGTTGCTCTTCTCAGCTTATAGGTGCGGCCAGACCACCTGAGGCGTGCTCAGCAAGGCTCGGTTAGTGATTTTGTACTCGGTTCGACGTGTCCAAGCAAGCAAGCAAAGCAAAACACAATAAAGCAAAGCAAGCAAGCATTGAAGCTCTTCATATGCGGCATCTCGTTTAATCGTATCTAAGCGATTAAAATGAAAGCGTTCGACATTCTGATTTCGGATGCAAATTTAACAGAGAAATGAATGCCAATCAAGTTTTTGCAAAAAAACATCATGTCTCCCAACCTTAGTCGGTTTCTTCTTCAAGTTGTGGCAGCGAACGAGTTGCAGCTAGCTTGGCTTTTAAACACACATATAGTTGGCCACTACTTCACTGAACCTAAACTGCAAATCTAGGAAGGGCGAACGTTTCCGATGCAGCGATTAATATTTTCTGGCATCTGCTGAACGCGCCACGAGTGAAGCAGCAGCCTTGTGCGCGTATTTAGCTTGGTTTCCAGCGCACAATGATTCCTTCAATATCCTGTGGTCACATGCCTCGCAGTGCTTGGCCACTGCGCTTCGCTAATTTTGACATCAGCTTTGTGCTGCTTCATCGTTTCCTTGAAATACTTTCTTGCCCCAACCTACGCCGGGTAGTGAGAATAGGATTTTTTGTACACAGCGCTTTGGGCCTTTTCTTTAGGATGACGCTCTTTCGGGTGAGCCAGGAGGCGTCCGGTGGTGGTAATTGACTTGAGTATTGTTCGCACCCCTTCCTTTCCGAGAATACCAGCCGAGGTTGTGCTGGCACCTTTTACGCATGATCTGCGTACGTGTCTTTCACGCTAGCGTATGCTTGTGCTAGGCGTAGAATTTTTTGCTCGTGTCTTTTTTGCTTTCAGGTGATACGTGGAATGAACAAACTGTAGTATCCTTTTCTTTGGAGGTCAGTAAAAAAAATAGTCGTCATATTCGCTATTACAACGCCACGGAAAGCTGCGATCTGCACTCAGCGCAGCGCCGGATCCGCATCGGCAGCTTCTCCAGTCCTCAAAATGACGTCACGACCTCGCTTGACCAATCACGGGCGGCGGCGCGCCGCACGGCGTGCCCCGCGGCACAGGCCGCATATTTCTGCTAAAAAAGGCAATTCGCGCTTGTTTTTGCCTTATTTGGATGCGATATTCGAGCATACAGCATGAAAAACTATAGGTCGCCGCTGCCAGCCGGATTTTCAAAAAAAGTGCTTCAGTCTCCCTTTAAGGGGGGAGCCTGGTCTTGAAAAAAAAAATTTTATTAATGAAGTCACAGCTGAGAAGTTTTCAGCGAATATGCATTTTTGTGTGCTGATTCTAAATATGTCATTTAATTTCATGTAAAACAATTCCTTGAGCACTTATGTAATTTTTATGCATGTTTTTTGTGAAGAGCTTTGAAAAAAATTTCTTGCGGGAAACTTGCTGCAATGTATGCCAATGGGTTCTCTTGACATCAGGGAAAGCAGTAAGGGCAAAATTGTCTTCCTGCCTATCATAGAACTTCAGTTATAGGGTTTTAAAGTTGTCGCTTCAGAAATGAGAAGAAAAGCGTGTATTCCTGTTTCTGAACTGGCAGCTTCTGTACCCTACAACTGAAGTTCTATGATAGCCAGGATGATAATTTTACCCTTATTGCATTCCTTGGTGTCAAGAGAACCCGATGGCATACATTTCAGCGAGTTTCCCGCAGCAAATTTTTTTCAAAGCTCTTCGCAAAATACTTGCATAAAAATTGCATAAGTGCTCAAGGAAGTGTTTTACATGAAATTAAATGACATATCTTGAATCAGCGCGCAAAAATACATGTGCCCTGAAAATTTCATAACTATGACTAGTTTAATAAAATTTTCTTTTCAAGACCAGGCTCCTCCCCCTAAATGACATGGACACTACAAAGAGAAAACTAACACCAAGACAGGAAGCATTTTTGGCTTCAAGGGGCAGGTAGACAGGGCACCTCAACACTGCTCGAAGCTTTTACTCCAGACAAGCGCAACTACTGAACAGGTGCCGCCTATATAACAAAAACTGCTGACAAACTCTCTGTGCAATGACTCATTTGCCATCCACAACAAGCGTCAATAAGATTTTTATTACTTCTTGCATCTATCATTAATGAAATGCCTTCAGGCTGTTGCCTGCATCTAGAAAAAATTTCTAAAGAAGCCATCCCATGATCCCTCCCCTTGTGAGTCCAAATGTGGCTAAAAGAGCCCAAGGAAACTCCATTTATATATGAGCCGAACAATAAAAGTATACATGCACAGGGAAACATATCATCTGAACATAGTGCCAAATGCTAAAATTTCTAATGGCAACCCTAGTCTGAACTTTTCAGAGGTCAATTTGATTAAAACCAACTTTTCAGTGATCTAACGAATGAATTGCCCATTGCTTTCTACTGTAAGCCATTACAGTCCTTCTGTAGCGATTCACACAGCATGAAATTACACACCAGTCCCTATACTCTTGCAGTGTGTGCCTATCAGAAACACCGTGCCGTCAAAAAACCCTTTGGCCTTTATTTTGAGGGACCAACCTTCTAACTGTAACAGCAGCACCACATTATCATAAGGGTCACAGGATCATAGCGCAAATAACAACTCCCATTGAAAAACTACTCCACACAAGTATTATATACAAATTGCTAGGTGAAAACAGTACTTTTGCAAATTTTCTTTATTAATATACAGAATATGAAGCGCTAAGTGACACACCTGCTAGCAAATATTGGTTGTTTGAAATTATTTGATATCTATTTTTATTTTACTGGTCATAAGAGATACTTTTGTGCAGTCCGTGCAGGTGGGTTGTGCAGTTTTGCAAACTTGTTAGGTTGGCTTTCCCATGCAACATACTGGTAAAATGGCGTCACTAAAATTTTTAATTTTACAAAGTGGGCTCGCTTTTGATGCAGACAGCTTTCAATTTTGCAATACATTTTTCCCTAAAATCGGAAATTAAAAGTTGATTTGTTATTTTGTTGACTAATCATATTTTAAATAACGTCCACTTTGCCGTACAATCCCTCAGCAAAGAGTTGCACCAGTGTATCTTTCGCGTTTTTTAAAAGAGAAGTCTGAACTGAACAACTTGAAACAAATACTAGGCATGTATTAGCATGAAACACTTTAAAAAACAGCAAATATTTATGTATAATCTGCACTAAAGGTATTCAAGTTTACCAATAAACATGCGCCCTTTTCAAAGTAAACCCATATCAACCAAGAAGGCAACAAGGGGAGTGAAGAGTTTCTGTCAAGCCAGGCGAGTGGGTGCAAGCACAGCCCTATGGAGATGTGGCTGCCAAAAACCCCTGCCTACTACAGAGACTCACCAGAGACAGAGATGTCAGCCAGCTCTAGGTCGACATCACACAGCCGGACCTTGACATCGTGAACGCGAAGGGCAACATTGAGTTTCGTTGCTCCCGGGGGCACTGGTGGGTCCTGGTCACCCAGAAAGAGCCCCGTGGCCTGCTTGACAGCTGCCTCTGGGATGAGGTGCTTGTAGCTCATGTCTTTGATGTTCAGCCTGAAGTCATCCACAATGTCCTCTTGTACTATAAGCTGCACTAACTCCTCTAATAAAGCAAAGCTATTAGCCAAGAGCAGCTAATTGAAATATTCAACACGCAAAATACAGCAAGAAGAACGAAATGAAATTTTGCAAACTGTTCAAGCAAACAGATGAACAAGGCGGTTGCTTGTTATGAAGTGAGGCTTACTACCGGTGCAAAATTAAGGCAAAAGAATGAGACGTGCACATCAGGTATGCTGAACACACCTCACCAACATGAATGATGTCCCCCAACTGTTTTTTTGTCACTGTATTTTTAGCATTGGTAGTAAGTCTCAATATATTACAAAAACAATACCACATCAACAAAATGTGGTACCTATAATCGGCTAACATTAGGCTAAGGTTGCACACAATATACAGCATGCATTGATCACCAGCATCAAGACTAATATTTTCCCATTTACCTCAAAACGCCTTTTCTTGAAGGCATACTAGGAACAGTTGCAGCCTCACAGGCAATCACAGTCACGTGACATATCCAATAATACTGCATATCTGACATGTGCTTCTCTTTCCACTGCCATCTGGCACCTAGCAGCCTCCCATATTTTAGCAACTACAAGGCACACTAGCGCCCTCCTGTGGCACCAC
Source organism: Amblyomma mixtum (assembly GCF_055824585.1). Lineage (NCBI taxonomy): Eukaryota > Metazoa > Arthropoda > Arachnida > Ixodida > Ixodidae > Amblyomma > Amblyomma mixtum. The sequence goes on from NC_143013.1 coordinate 8,282,997, forward strand.
CCACAACTAGACTTGGTGTGCCGGTTGCCTTCACTGCTGTACACTTCTAACATTTAAAACAGATTTTTGTAGTCTTTGCTGCTTTTTAACACTGCAGGTACATCGCAGAACCACTAGATTTTTCGCATCTGAGAGAACAAATAATGAACACGCAGATTCATGCCCTAATGTGCTGGATCGGAAAGAGAAAGGCAGAAGGCTCTAAACAAGCTTGAGGCAATGTCATTTTCACTCTTTCCTACAAGTCTACAAAAACAGGCAGAAATTTACGTTGAGTGCTCATAGACGACACAATTTTTAATACTTTCTGAAAAAAGTAAAGTAAGGCTACCAGACAACACTCAAGCACAAGTTTACTAAGTGAGATTGCATGATGTACCAGTTCCTTGAGGCTGGTTTCAAAGCCATGACGGTCGTTACCTTGATCAATGCTAAACGCAAGAAAATGGTCTTATGAAATCAATAATTTTAGAATTTCAGGCAGCCAAACATAAAACAGCAAAATAAAACGCCACTGTTATAACACTTAAACTGCATTTAAATATGTAAGCAACTAAGTTTTACAGAGAACGCTAGCCTACTTCTAAAGCTAAGCCCTCCATACGAAAATGGCAGGCGCATTTTACAAAAAATTTAATAAATGCGGTGAAGGCAAAGGGGAAAGCTGCTTCACAACGATTTGTACGAATGCATCACGTAAGGCCACTGGCACACCGTACTTCTGGTACACGTAGAGCAGGTATCGCCCCAGAGTGAGCAGCGCCTCCCGGTGGAATGTGACGGAGACGGAAGAGAGGTCAATCACAGCTGAGTGCTCCACCTGGTGGAAGTCCGACTTAAACTCTGGGCAGCTGGCTTTGACCTGCAGGAAAGCACGCATTTCACTGACTCTCTTTCACCAATGCGGAGTGAGAAAGAGGGGGAATTCACAAAAGGAAAGCTCAGAGGACAAACTGATACATGAAGATCTGGCCTGCTACTAGTTTCACACCAGCAAGTCCGGGCAAATAATAGCTCCCGAGACTGCACAGCGCATTGCTCACCCCCACCACCTGTCCAGCTACATCCACAGCGAGACAAAGGTCTCTGCCAATGACCTTCAGTTAAGGGGGACGAGGCTTTCAGCAAAACTTTTTTACAGCGCAGCTCTTAGGTGCCTGTTCCTGCATTCCGTGTCATAGTTGTCAGCATTGTTGGCATAACATGCCACCTGACAAGTCACAGGTCACCCTGTCACCTGACAGATGGTATGTAGCAGCAGAGCGAAACACCGCCTGCCATGGCCCCCAAAGGAGGTCTGCAGGAAGACCCCGGAGGGGGTCTTGCCAAGGGAAGACCCCGAAGGGTGGCTAGCAATGCAACACACCACATGCCAGCCATGGCCCGAAAATACGTAAAAAGTAAAAAGCTGCACTCAAAATTTGCGTTACCAGCTATTGCAATTGTCTGTCAACATTTTTTATTTCTTGGTGAATTAAAACAAACATTTCTAAGCATATCAAAAATAATACTGCGACTACTCTCATAAAATTTTAATCTTATATCTCAAAGGTTTATTTCTTCCTTGATTCTTGTGAAAAGTCTAAAAAGTGAAAACCCAAATTTTTTGGTCATTTTTGCTGACATAAAAGCCGCATTCCACTTTAACCTTCCCTGTGCCAGTGCAGCCACCCTACCCCTGTAAACTACCTGATCTTGTCTGAATACCTGACTCTACCTACCTCTGTTACTTCTATTGGAGTTTACTCATTTGCCGCTACGGGAACATCGATTATCTGTTCTCTGAATTACATGCCTTGCCCATACTTGTTTTACCTCCTGTATTTACTCTAGGATACCGTTAACTTCTGTTTATTCCTAAATCCACCCTGTCCCCTTCCTGTCTCTAAATGTTATCCCCCCCCCCCTACAATTTCCATACCTTGCTTCATTAAGTGCAATTTAACCTCAAGTTTCCTTCAAGTTTATACCCCACAGGTGGACATTGTACCCACGCTAGCCTTCTATAGTGCGGGAAGTAAACTTACTATCATAAGCAGGGTGCCCTTACCTTGCGGTAGAGTATCGAGACCATGTCTTCGGCAGCCTTTGAGCTCAGCAGTTCGAGATATTCACCAGTAGGACCTGAAAAGGTTGAGCGCTGCCATTAGCCCATGAAGCGCAGGCGAGAAAGGTGCATGCAACAGCACAACATGAGCGCCAGCGCCTGAAAGCAAGTGTTCACACCTGAAAAAAGAACTGGCCATGAAAGGGGAGCACCAGCTGAGTGAAACACACAAAAGAAGGCAGCTGCAGGCATCAATGTTACCTGTCATATTATAGTGTTGTTCGATGATATACTTGGAAGAGGATTCTCAGAGGCACTATGTTAGTGAAGTCATCATAGGCAGAAGTAATGTACACAACTCAAGTGCACAAAGCATTGAAATGAAAATATTTATATACACTTTACTCACGACACTTTACGACAATCAAAATATTTGGTAGAAAGAAAAAAAGCCTTCCAACTTAGTTTATTTAGTACAACAGGTTAAAATGTTATCAGCTCTGTATCTTGATATAATGAAAGCAGAATTAAGTATGAAGCACTTAAGTGCAGCAATGACATTTGAAAGTTGCCTTAGGCTGTGACAACCTAATAACAGGTGCAATGGATTGCAGAATTCTGCACAACATATACATTTGCAGCATTCAGTCAAAGGCAACTTACTGTTGTTATCCTTTCTCATCGCCCCTAAATCAAGATAAGAATTAAATGGTTCTTTGTCTTCTGGATGCCCTTCAGGCATGTCAAAAGTCTGTGACGTCAGTGCAAGACATGAAATTTTTCTACTTTCCTTAATGACACAAGCCTTTAGTGTCCTGGAGTCTGTGATGTTCCATATTTTTACAGAAAATTACCTTATTTAAACCCGAATTCCCTCCTTCAGGCATTTCTTCCCCACAGCAGCTTGAAAACTCGATCAATTGAGGAAAAGTTAAACATTTTGAGCTTTTAAATTTCCTTGAAGCTCCATAAAAATTCTCTTTTTGGCATATTTTGCCCGTTAAATTTCTTAAAAAATTGAAAATTCCCCAATTGAAACACCCCTGCCAGCATCTCCACACTGTGCTACCACAGCTTTTTTGATCTGTTTCTGAGCAAGTCACCACACTTTCTCATATATTCCACACAAATAGGCCTCACTGACCTTCTGTACATAGCTGGCCTGTAAACTCCTCTTTTTTAAGAAATTACCAAAGCCTCTAATAAGGACCATGTGGAATAGCTGTTTTTTTTTTATTTGATTGTGCCATTGTGAAAATGTTTGTGGTTCACAGTACTTTTTTTTTGTTGTTATTATCAACAAGCTCATTATGCAAGTCCTGCAACACATATAAGGTTACTGGCGGACATTCACACTGCGGTGTGTAATGCGAGAACACAGAAATACCTGTTATGCTGTGCTACATGTGCGATCGAAAGAATATCAGAAAAAGGAAGCAGCATCGCATACATAACAGTGTGACAGTTATCCGACCCCCTCCCCAACTCCCCCTATCCCCGCCTCCTCTCCTACCCCCCCACTCCTTCAATGTGCAGACAACTATGCTAACGCTATGGATCTCAGGGTTGGTCCCTTAAAGGGCTACTGAAGCGGTTTTAGAATTCGATGAGTTTTAGCTTGCCGAATGTGTGAAATGCGCTGGTAAAGCCTGCGAAATCGTTTTGCTCTAGCATTTGAAATGGTGGCGTAATCGCCGAATAAAGTCGGCGGCGGCGTTCAGGCTTCTCTGAAGTGCACAGCGACGGGCAGAGGCCCCGATAATGACGTCACGTATGACGACACTGTGTTTCCAGCGAAGAAACGGTTATTCCATGGAAGAAAACCGACGCCATTGAAGGTGAAGCTCACAATGCATTGTTTGGCACCACCTGACGACGAACAGCAGCATGCAGGCGTAAGCAGCGGACATTGAAATTTCGGCAACAATGACGTCACTGCCGAGTTTCCTCGCACTCCTCCAAAGCAGTGAGGAGAAGCCTAAACATCGTTGCAGTTTTAATCGATGATTATGTCACCATTTTAAATGCTAGTGCAAAAATACTTTGTATGCTTTATCGAGAAGCTTGATAGATTCGAATTCTTGAATAACCTCGAATTCTCAAAAAACCGTTTCAGCTTCCCTTTAACAGTTATTGCCATAAAAGTTTGTATGATTCATGACCAAACTAGAGTACGAGCGAAATTTGGCAGTGAACAGATGATGTCAACAGCTGCCTACGGCACGAGAGCAGAAGGCAAGTGGCTCACCAATGTGGAGCTTGTCCACGAGGTAGATGCCACTGATGCTGGCCTGGAATGCTGGGCCGTACTCCATGAGCGCAACGTCGGCGCAGAGCTTGTCCAGGCGCAGCATCAGGTATGGCTTGTCTGCCTGGTCACTCGACCGTGCCAGATGCAGGGCCACCTCGCCCAACACAAAGCGCAGCAGTGAGTTGACAGTGTTGCTGGCCGACACGTTGTCATCGAAGCCTGGCACGTCCAGCGTCCTTCCCCAGTCCTCTGGCTCTTCATCCGAGTAGTCGGACGCTGACAGGTACTGGTCTGAGCCTGGGGTGTGTGTTGTGTGCACGCAGTTACCAATGCTGCTAAGAAAACCTCATGTTCTTGAACATGAAGCAGGCCAGGCTTGTTCATTGTCATTAAAAATGAAATCAACTGCTGCGCAAAAAAAAAAAGGAAAAACATGGAAGACAAGGCAAGGATGGCACCTACCTTCTAGTACTGCATCATGTTTTAGCTGTTCTTGCATAGAGTGCCGGAAACTTTTAGCATGAAGTGGATAATCAGACTCATGATAGTGAGAGTAACTACTGACTGAAGGCCAGTCAAATGATGCATTCATACAGGGCAGTTAGTTTGACATTTGTATTTATGTATAATCAAAAGAAGCGGCACTCAAGCAGTGTATTACCAGGCACTTTTGCAAAGGCAACAGAGAGCACCGAAGAATTGAAGGATATGAGAGAACAGCAGACAAACCCATGGTGGATAAGGTGACACGAGCTGCAGTGCGTGTGAATCATGGTTAGAAAACCTGTTCTTCTGCGCCTAACTGTCATTTGAGAAGGTAATTTTATGCTGTCAAGAGAACACACTCTGTGCATTATGCCTTGATGCACCCGGCAATATTTCTTATGCAATCATTGATCAATGATTTGGTCATGATGAAATGTCTTCTTATCACTCAAAATTTTCTTAGAAACCAGTGGAGCATGAAAAAAATAACTAATCATGCAAATTGCTCAATAACTAGCCACGCTACAATGCAAGCCTGTAAAAGTAGGCAGGCTGCATTATGGGAGCTCAGTTTGAAACTACGGCGGTCATCACTGTATGCCAATCTCGAGAGGCACAATGCTATTCTCAGCCTCAGCGACTGAAACCATGAATTTATTGAAAATCTCAAGCACTTTCTTTGAAAAATTGACTCAAAAAGTGAAAGCCTGGTGAAATATTGCTGTAAGAGATGGGCTAAATGGCCTTCAATAATGCAGTAAAAGAATGTAAACAGACTTCAGCCCCTGAATAGAGCAGTGATTATATTAACTTATACATAAACCAAAAAGCTGAAACCATTATACAGTTTTATTCTAATAAAATGAAGAAGTAAATATGGTAAAGCTAGATTTGACACACACAACATTACAGTGAAAATTGCGTTAATAGAAAAACTCGGGAATTTTCGAAATAGAAATAGCGCTCCATCAGAATGCTACATCAAGATATCTTAAATGTCACAACCTCTTTAATGAGCATGCATACCTGCATGTATGTGGCACTATTGGCAACAAGTGACAAACAAACAGGACACATCAAACGTGACCACAAAACGAAATGTGACATGTTATCACCTTTGAAAAGCGGTCATTGCTTTTCAGAAGTGCAAACAACGTATGCAAGCACTTTATGTCCCTCACATAAAAAAAGTACCCTGAAAGAGAGAGTGAATGTAAATCAGAATGCATACCAGCAATGGAAAGCTGGGTGGAAGATCGTGACGGCCTGCTCGCTACAGCAACCGGAGCCTGAGTGACATGCTTTTTTATGAGCTTCAACTCTTCACTTGAGGGCTCAATCTTCGTGTCTTCATCAGCCTAAAGAAAAAAACGACCAGAAACTGGTAGGTGCTCTGGAAGCACTGTGAATGCCACACTGTGCCAGGCATGATGTGCCTGAACAAACTTTGAGCGCTGTCTTCAAATTACTGTGATCATTTAGGCCAGCATTAAATAATACCTTAAACTGGTACCCAGATTTTAAAGGGACACTGAGGAGAAATTGAAGTTGACTTGCATCGACAGAATACCAGCTCCAGATTACAAAAACGCCACTCATACTGACAACAAAGCTCTTGTAACGTAGAAAAGAGGAAGAACCAAAATACAGGTATCGCCGCCACAGGCCAAACTCGCAAGTACAAGCGTCATGACATCATAGGACAAAACAGTGTTGCTAGAACCAATGGTTCTAGCAACGCTAGGACACGAGAAGCACAAATCACTGAGGCGCAGCCAATGCATGCGCAAATATCCTTGACGTCGCCAGATGGCACCACGTGCCCGGCAGATACGCGCGCGCCTGAAGCATCGGGACCAATCAGCGCCTGATCACCAGCGTTAGGCGGGCTCCCGGTATTCCGCTAGCGGTAACAAGGTACACGGTATGCTAAAGGTGTTTATTTGCGAGAACTTCGTTGACGACTTCGAGAACGAGATCCATCGTAACGCTGGCAAAACGCCGGTGCAAACGTAAGCGAAGCGACTGTAGCGACGGCCGCAATAGCCGATAGATGCCTTCAACGTGCGGCCGGCGGTAGCTTTCTTTTCGGCTGCTGCTAGGCCGCACTGCTGGGCTGCCAGAAATCACGGAGCCACGTCACTTAGTCCTCACGTCAGAAATCACGTCACTTAGTCCTCTGTCGTCATAGGAGAATCCCAAGTTCGAATCAGAGCGGCGGGAAAAACTTTTTCAACTTCGAATCCAAATTTCTTAGAAATAAATGCATTTTTCGCTGCCGGCCAAGTGGCAACAAAGCCATGACATGCCAAACTATCGAATTTTGCTATAAAAAAAATATTAATAGTGCTCTCCTCACTGTCCCTTTAAGGCCCGTATGTCTCATATCTTTTGTATCTTTTTTTTTGGTTTCAGCATATAACGGTTCCTGACAATAAACGTCAGTTGGAAGGAAACACTCGTGTTTCCGCTCTCGCCTTTGTGCTTGTCTGTTTTAAGCTGCGCTCTACATTTTTATTCATGGTTTGCCTCATGTGACCTCCACCCTAGCCGTGGTGCCACAACTACAGCTCAGGTGTTGAAATCGAAACTGAAACTTCAAGACAGAAAAAAATTATTGACTAGGTGCACGTGAACCCACATAGCAATCCATGTTTACTAATGCATAACACACTATTATAAAAAACAAAAAAACATGCAACAGAAATTTGGTGTTCCTTCTATAAAGAGTAGGCACCAAACTTTTGTGAGTGTTTTCTTCTTTGGAATGGTGCTTAAGACATCAATAAACATATATACCCTTGTAGAATTCACTCACGCCTGGTAAAAAATTTGTAATTGAATTTCTTCGCTCATGCTGTTCTGGCTTCAACAGCCAAATGGTGGCTATGACGTTAACTTGGACTTCAGGTCACATAACGCATAAAAAAGCCACAATGTAATTGTTGCTTTATCATTTTAATTCCTACCGACTCTTACGCCAGCCTGCTGCAAGAGACCGAATGATAAGAAATGAACAAGAATCTGTAACATTGCAGTTTTCGTTATTTCTCAAGTGACCTGAATGCCAAGTTAACATCGTAGCCACCATTCGGCTGTTGAAACCAAAACTGAAATAGCAGGAGTGAAGAAATTCAACTATGAATTATTTACAAAGTGTATGCAAATTTCATGTGATGATCTATATTTATTAATGTCTTGCACATCATTACAAAGGAAGACTATACACCGCCTAAATTTGGCGTCTCCGACTGCTAGCACTTTGATTACAAGCTTGACATACACTGCATTGATGCAGTGGACGTCCTGACATGCCTTGTGCACACACTGACAATGGAACCAGGTGGAGGCCTCACCTTGAACGCTTCACACACCATCTCCTCTAGGCGCTCCTTGCTGGGGCCGTCGACGGCGTCACCGACCATCAGCAGATGTGGCAGCGGGAAGTTGTGGGCAAATTCAACAAGGAGGCCAAGGCGTCTGTCCGACAGGTTCAGTTTCAGGCTTGAAACTGAGACGTTCAGCTTGTGCCTGGACGACAGAAGTTGAACAGTGCTCTGCTCATTCCATTGCTACGGGATCTTCCATGTCAGAAAAAAGGACGCCCGTGTGCTTGCCAAGCATCAAGCAGCGTCTTCCAGCAAAGGTATCAAAACTAGTACTACTTCTACTACATCAGCAGTGAACTTGATCGCTAAAAAAAAGATGTGTACAAATATTCATGTCATAAAATCATTTTTGAGATTGACATAACACTTTGCTAGGTCACGAAAACTGTTCCAAAGCCAGTCAGTCTCTGATGCTATACTCCGTTTCATACATAGCAGTCAACGCAGCAAAGGCTGCGGCACCTGTTTGCGCTCCTCGTCCGCATCGTAATGTAGTGCGTCGAAAGTGAAAAAGAGTAATAAACTTAAAATTAAAGTAAGTGTTGGTAGATATTGTAGTATAATAATAAAAGTGTTTTATTTTGCAAAAAGATTGCTTTTTCTTTTATGTTCTTCAAAACAGAGTGCCTTAGTTTTCTGGTTTTTTTCCGGCTCCTCCTGTATCAGGTTTTCGCAGCTAGGCCGGCTGGTGATGTCGTCTGCTTTCGTCTTTCGGTTTTTGAGTCTGCGAAAATGGCACCGCTATCTCCTACTCGCTTGTTTTCTTCGCCCACTGCGGCTTCAAAAACATCTGCTCGCCTATTCTCCAAGCTGAAGTCTCCGAAAATTTCGAAAGACTGCAAGCAGGTGATTGTCAACGTTTACTCTAGCGTAAGGAAGCGCTTCCCGGAGAAGTCTGTGCGTGAAGTTCTCGAAACTGTGGGCAAGATGACCGGGGTGAGCCCTCGGACAGTTGCGAGGTTCAAGAAAGAAGGTCTCTCTACTGCGCCGCAAAAACGACCTAGCAAGGTGAAAATATCTAGCTCTCGCAGTGTTAAATATGACAGCTTTGCACTCAATGCCATCCAACTTAAGTTACTTCGCATGTATGCCGTACACTATACTGCCTTTTCCCTTCGAAACAAGAAAACAGCGCTGTGTTTTTCAAAGTAGATATTAGAGTTTGACAGTTTCGAGTTTCTACCTAAAGAATCTTTTAAGAAAAATAAAAAAAATAAATAAAAAAACCAGCCAAGCCGGGAGTCGAACCTTGGCCCCTTACAAAATGAACGGACAGGCGCGCGCTTCGTACCACTCAACCACGACGCGAGGCGGACGGATACATTTTGCTTGTTTTTTGCAGTGGACTACTTTCGTACCTTTGGCAGCGTTGACTGCTATGTATGAAACGGAGTATAGATCGGGAGCTGCCAACGTTTTAGCTTTGGCTAACCGCAACAGTTTTTAAAAGTTGCTGAGCCCGTGCACCCTGGTTTTCATCCCTGCCTTCCCGACTTGCATGCAAAAAAAAAAAAAGAGCTTGTGGAGATAAGGCCTTTCTATAAAGTGGTAGTCTGCTACAAGCATTCACAGTGTGGTCAGTCCCAAAATGAAGTAGGTAAAGAAAAGAGAAGGGGGAATTGAGGCATGCATTCATTTAGGTTATTGGAGAACGCAAAAAGCCCTCCCACGAGCCCAAGTGTTTCATGGAACACAGTACTAGATGAACACAGGAACCCAAACAACGAGTGTGCGCCACACACTTCAGCCTCACCTGGGCAAGTATCGGTAGTCAGGCTTGACGCTGTTGGAAAAGAGGGCCTGCACCTTGATCTTGGGCACCAGGTGCATGTCTGACTCGGGAAGCAGGCGAGCCATTCTCCACTCATCTCCTGCAGCAAGAAAGTGCAGCCCTCAACTCCTGCTGCCAAAGCATGAGCCAAAACCCACTGGCTTGCTTAACCCTTTCACCCGCTCAGCAGCATTGCAGCTACGTCTCCTAAGTAAGAACAGGACAAAGTGCAGCAGGTGAAGGAATGCCTACATTTATGGCCACACCACCACAGACAGTCTTCTAACAAATGCTGGGCCAGTGCTCCGTTAGCTTTATTTCTGACAAGGCAGATGCCTCAAAATTGTGTTTTTGCATGAGCTGTGAAAGCAAGTCCACAGTTTGATACACTGTTTTAGAAATTATCAAGTGATCTGAAGAATGCAAGAGTGTGCACAGGAAGTCTTTTAGCCACAGCGTTCAAAAGATGCTGAGGCGCTCCAAGTGTCTTGTCTTCTGTCCGTTCATGCAAACATGCATGCAAAGAAGAGCATGCAGCTGCATAGCCTCTTAAAATATGCCCAAGTTCAATTGATAGTGACTGACTGTATGGTGAAACAGCCTGCAAGAACCAATTAAAGTATGATTACAGCCAAAATAAAAAAAAGGTGAAGGTAAAGGTAGAGGTTGGTTCGTGCATGGATTTAGGTGCTCAGGGAACACAGAAAGCACTCCAAAGAACCCAAGGGTTCCAGTGAATAGAGTTTGCTCCTGTACACAAAAAAAAAAGTTCTGACCGCAAAGATATGAATTGTTTTCTGCCCCCCAGCTGTCAGCTGCTTTTGCTACTGGGCCCTTCTGGTGCCCCATCCACTCTTGATAGCCATGGTAAAGGAGGCGTACCCGAGTCGGTGAACAGCACTTGTATGTCAGACAGGCACACGTTGAACCTGTCATAGAGCTTCTCTTCAATTTCCATCTTGGTCGCCTCCTGAAAAATTTCAGTGTACAATGAGCAAAACAGCATTCACCACAAAGACACACTGCAAGTACCTGTATTCACTTTCTGCATATACTTATACCCCCCTCCCTCCATAATCATTAGAGAAAGGTCTTGTTTCACCCTGTCAACAGGCCCAGCCAATCACATCACAAGATACTTTCACTGCTTTGCAAAATAAATTATCTCGAAAATATAGTGTACTGGTCTCATTTATGCAATATGTACGACTTTCTTATCGATGCTCGACCTAATTTATGCAAGGAATTCTGTACATATGCATACTGTGGCTGGGACATACTTGCTTCCATTTGTTGATAGATGTATGCCGTAAGCATGGAATTCAGTGCTCTACCAATGTCTGAAACAACACTGAAAACCTAGCAGACAACAAAGCATAAGAAAAAAGAAGCATGGAATCACCTCGAGATGAAGGGAGTCACTTTGGAGGTCACTCTTGAAACTCAACTTTCCCATGTCGATCACCAGGATGTTGCCACTCCTAGGAAAACACATAAGTACAAAAAATAGCTGACTCGAAATGCACTCAGTCACGACAATCCAAGCTGAATGTTCTGCAGAAACTAGTCAGACACACTGCTCACAGTACACCGCACACTGTCAATGATGCCAGCTATGAGCAACTTCAATGCCCAGTGCACCATTGCAATAGCCTCTGTCACACTGGACAGTTCAAAAACTGCTTTTCTCAAACAAGGCGTTCACGCAAGCGGTACACATTCTAAGATTTTTTAAAACTGAAGCAGCATCGTTGGTGCTTACCTAGCGCTAGCAGAAATGTATGCATGTTCGTAGTACGCCAAATAAAAAGTAAAGATCAATTATCACCTTTCGAACTGTCCAAGCTACAAGGAAAGTTTCAAACAGAAGAAAAAAAAAAGGAAGGATAAGCGATGCAATTTTTTAAAAGAAAGCTCCTTTCTAAGTGTTCTTTCTGCATTCCAAATGATATTCATGAAACCGCAACAGTAACTGTAGCAGCGTTTATGTTTCTGATAGCACATGCAGCTGCATCAACTAATGTGTGCTATGGCAACAAACAGTAGGAAATATTCATAACATGCGCTAGAGCTGAAGATGTTTCGGTTACTGTTTGCTCTGCTCATAGTACAGGAAAGAAAAATGCCTTCACAGCAGAGCTCCTGCTATGAAAAAAGTTTCACACTTGATGCTTTGATGCCTTGCGATTTTTTTAAACAAAACTTTTCATCTACCAGAAACCTGAAGCACAGTATTAGATCTTAAAAGAACTAATGAAGTTATCAACAAATGAAGAACACTGCTTGCTCTAGGCACTAGTGCGCAATACTGCTTAGGCTGTTTCCAGAACGTACGCCAGTTTTCATTACACTCTTAGCGAGATTCCCTGCATAGTGACAAAAGAAAACCTTGCACTAAAAAACACAGGAAAATCAGCAAAAAGGAAAAGGCAGTTTGTATTCAAAGTACAGAGGTTCAGAACCTGAAATGTAAATAGCCAGAGCAAAGCCTTGCCAGTACACCTTCGAGCACTTCACTGTTAGAGTTTCTTCAATATCTTCATGGATGTAAGACCCATACTGGTGTTAAGCTGTGTGGTGCAGCCGTCTCACAATTATCAGGCATTAGCAACATCTGTTGTGTGTCTTTTGTGTTCCCTTATCCACCCATGCACAATGTCATGCACCACAATGTCACACAATGAAAGCATCAACACAACCGACTAGATAACCACTGCACAGTACATGGTTTACAGTTAAATTGCAATTGAGTTCCCAATAAAATTCCCACACACAATCTGCCTGCTCTAATAGAAACAACCATGGCAATCATTTTTGCAACCATGTGAAGTTCAAGTACTCCCTTCTAGCATGAACTAGAGCATATGTTTTCAATAATCAAACATGGCTTCTCAGTCTCGATGGAAAATGAAAGCGCATACATACGGCCCCTGAGAAAGTGTCAGTATATTCAATTAATAATGACTGATTGCATTTCAAAATCATTATTATTACTGTATTTGCAAACAGAGCAAATACAGTATGACTAGTCTCTAAATAAAGTGTAAAATGAAAAGTGGGGGTTGAGGCATGCATGGATACAGTAGGTGCCCGGGGAGCCCAAGAAGCACTCCAAGGAACCAAGGGGTTCTGTGGAAAAACCCAGTCTGAGAACCCTTGAACGAGAGAAGGAAGAAAACTGAGCACTCACTTCTGGAATGATCCATGTTCGTGTACAACAAAGTACGGGGACTTGAATTCAATGTTGAAGAAGAATGTCTGCGAGAAACGATAGAAGGCGGCCAAAAGATGTTTAAACACCAAATTTTTTTTTTTTTTAAATGGGCATGTGTAAAGTGAGGACTAGCATGGATGTATCATGAAAAGGCACTGAAGAAGACTGCAGGAAGTGAAGGCCTCGCTGGTACCCGCTATAGAGGAGTAAGGAACACATGAGAAAAACAATGTGAAGAATTTCAGTTCAAAAACAAGTTTCTGAACTTTTCCTTTTTAGCAAGGATAGCAAAGGTGTATGCAAGTGAAACGCAGTCTCACTGCTTTCTAATTCACGTACATTAAGGGCCTGTGCAAATAAAATGAAGTTCGAACTCAAAAGAGGGCCCCCAGAACAAGAGGCTGGTAATCCACACGATTGGGTTTTTCGAGTCCACACCACAGATACCTGACTACCCGCAGCACTCTGTCTCACTACAACAGCACAGCATTTTGCAAAGTGGAGCCAGCATCAGTAAGTTAAAGATTGAATTCACAAAACTGCAGGCACTTGAAAATCATTCCGTGAACAGTGATTCACTAATGCTGCCCTTAGGCTCCATGGTGCAAGGCTGCTTTAGTGAAACTGAGTACTTATTGTACAGCAGACAAAAAGCCTGAATGACAGTATGTTAAAAAAAATCCCAACATACAACTGCAAATTTTTTAGTACTGAAAGCATCCTCTACTGCCAAACAAATGTTGACAGAGTCACGATAGATTGAGCTATCAAATTTTACTGAGAACAAAAGCCCAACAAAGTTGTCTTCCATGTTTCTTTAATGCAAAATCATTCAACAATCCCTGCTACGATACACAGCTAAGCTTTTGAAGCTTAACCATAGACAGTGATGGACAGCCAACAATCTGTATTAAGAGGAGAGATCTCGAAATTCACCTTGCGATGTGTCAAGGCATGCAGCAGACCAGTCTTGCTCCACTCTGCAATTGTGTTCAGCTGCTTGGCGGCAAGGCCACGAATGTCAGACGCAGACACAGTTGGAATGCTGAAGAATGTCAGCAGTTCTGACACCGAATGCTGAAATAAGAGAAAGCAAAAATGTAAAAGCAGAGCCAACAAAGTCTTCACCAAACTTCTTACAAGAAAACCTGTCCAGTTTTCTATTTCTGCTCCTGCAAGCATTATAGTGAATAATAAGTATCAGGAGAAATGTAAAGTAAGCAGGATACAGCTCATTTGAGTCATAGTTTACTGGTGAAGTGTGACTGAGCAGGAAGCACAGGCAGTTGTCCTCCAAGACTGACAGCTGCTTGAACGACCCCTTTTAAGAGAAGACCGAACCATTGAATACATTAACAATGCCCATTTAAAAAAATTCTAACAAATTTTTCTGGCAATTCAGACAAATCTCAATCGTTTCTTTAACTTTCTTAGGCCTAATTACATTTTCCTCACTGAAGTTACCATTTGTGTTGGACAAAAATAATATTTATTTGAAAAAAAAAAAATTGCAGCATTTACCTCATTGTAAACAACTTCAATGGGTTCTGCATACAGCATCACACCATAGTTAGCCTTTATGTCCAGTGGATTTTGCTCAAAGTCCAAAGCAAACACATGTTGTGGGGAGATCTCTGCAAGACAAAGAGAGAGAGAGAAACATAGCATTAAGATACTAGACAAAATTGATATTCCACCCATTCAATTTGATGCAATGAAAAGAATATCCCTGTATAAAGTACAAAAGCTTTAAGAACAAATGGCTTGTTCCAGCTGGGTACAGCCCATAGTTGCTCTTTTTCTCTCTGACTCTAACTGCGTCGTTAAATGTGTGGCTGGGCAAAAGGTTGAGTTGACAAGGCAGAGTGCATGCAGCGAGCATAAAGATAAAAAGATCACAGGGCGTTACCAGAGATATAAATATACTAGCATACAATGTACAGCATACAATAGATGTGTTTGCTTCCATTTGATGGTAACATTATTGCACTAGGGCATTCATAACTGCAGAGGTGGCAGAGTGTAAGAAGCCTGTTTACACCCCCAACCACACCATTACAGACAGTGCCCCAAAACAAGAGCTGGCACTTCTTACCACTAGCTGACTTGTCGACTGAGAGAACGGTGACCAGGTCGTGGTCACTAGAGGCGCCCTCGATGACAAAACCCTCGGTGCGTGCTGACACCTTGAAGGCTCGAGCACCGGGCCGCGTCTCAAGACTGGTGAGGAACTGACTCAGCGTGGCAACCAGCACCTCGTGGCCGCTGGTGCTGCCCACTAGGGACAGTGTGCAGTTGGCCAACGTGAAGTTCACCTGCATGGCAGGTTATCACAGCATATGTATGCTTCAGTAAGCCATCAGCATGGTCCCATTTGAGAACCCTAAAACGTAAGCCACTCTAAATGACATCCACACATGATCACAAAATGAACAAGGGAGGGGAAAACCTCAGGTTGCTAGAGCCAACGTTTCGACAAGGGGACTTGTCTTCGTCTGGGCAAAGCGTTCATCATCGGCAGGAATTAAATAGGGCCTTCGCTCCGAGGAGGAAGGCCCCGGGGGTGGGGAAGGAAAGTGATGTGGGAGGGGATGCGTGTCAGGAAGGGGAGGGAGGTGAATCATGATTCCTTAGGCTGCAATAGTGGAACAACTTATATCCGGGGGGTGTGTAATGAACAAAAGGCTTTGAAGGGGCGGCGACGGGGGAGGAGGCGCTGGGTGAACCTGCAAAACTCAGATAAAAGGCGTCCGCTTCGGCTGCGGGAGGTGGTTGGTTCGAAACCCACCGCCGGACACCCACCGGTAAAAATGGGTACAAGCCACCCCCGGCCCGGCGCCCTTCTTCAGGGGTGTGCGCTTGGAAGAGGCTCCGTAAACCCCGCTGCGCCCCTTCGGGGGCAACCTAGTTTCGAGCACTCAGCCTGCAAAGGTGGTTCGTGTCTCACTGCAAAGTGAGGAGTTCCGACTCAAAACTCGTACGCTCTAACCAGCGTGTCTCAAGACAAACACTGTAAGCGATCCTTCGTTTCGAAGAGAAAACTTCAGAGTATCACAGCTGACTAGACATGGCGGTTTTTCCGACTGTCTGACTTGCGAGAAAAAAAAACAAAAAGGGCCACAAATTGGGCTTATGTCGCACGAGGCGGACTTATGGTTGCTTGGCAGGGGAACTTATCACTCATCCGCCAAGGCAACTGTTTGGTCTAAGACCCTTTTCCCAAGCATTTCACCCTAGAAGAGCCGAGCACCAGGCCAGGGGAAATCTTGTACCCATTAAAGAAACCGGTGGGTACCCGGCGGCACTGGGGATCGAACCCAGCACCTCCCGAATGCGAGGCGGATTAGACTTGTACATTAAATCTGTCTCGAAAGAAATTATAGACCAAACAAAGCAAGCTCGAAAACGCAGAAACGTTACCCCAACGAAACAGGCTACTCTGAACCATTTAGCTTCTAGAACCGATATAGTCATTAAACCTGCAGACAAAGGAGGTAGCATAGTTATCCTGCCAGCCGAAAAATACAAAAAAGAAGCTTCTAGGCAACTTAACAACCCTTGTCATTATAGGAAATTAGATTCAGATCCCACTTCAGAGTTCTGCAAATTGATTCTGAACAAACTGGCAAACTTACTATCAAGAGAACTAATCACGCAGTCCGATTACCACTTCTTAAATCCGCTAAACAAACAGGCAGGACGCTTTTACCTACTTCTCAAAATCCATAAGGTTTCCGAAGAAGACTTGTTTACTGCAGATATCCCCGGCAGACCTATCGTTTCAAACAATAACACGCCCACAGAGAACTTATCAATTTTCCTGAACAACTATCTTGCAGATATTCCCACCCACCTCCCTTCCTTTGTCGAGGATACACCGCACTTTCTCCGCATAATAGAGTCTCTGAATGACGCTTCCATTATCCCAGCAGATAGCATACTTGTCACACTTGACGTCGCCGCTTTGTACACAAATATTCCCATTAATGAAGGTATCGACGCACTCTTAAAAATTCTAACTCAAAGTCCTCACCCGCACGAAACTGAAGTATACCTCACGCTATTTGAATTGGTACTAACACTCAACTACTTTGAATTCAATTCTTCTTACTACCTTCAAGTATTTGGAACAAGCATGGGCACTCCCTTCGCACCCACCTACGCGAACATTTTTATGGGGCTACTAGAATCTAAACTTCTAAATTCATTTCTAAAAAAACCACTCATATACCTGCGGCACATAGACGATATTTTCATGATATGGGAGCATGGGGCTGAGACCCTGAAGGCATTCGTCATACATTTCAATTCATTCCACTCCAGCATTAAATTCACCTTCAACTCCTCGAAAACGCAAGTCAATTTCCTTGACACCACTGTCTATTTAGAAAATAGCAAGCTCAAAACCACACTTTACAGGAAGCCTACTGACCGACAACAATACTTAGATTTCACTAGCCATCATCCAAGACACTGCAAACAAGGTATATTCGTAGGACAGGCAACGAGACTAAGAAGAATATGTAGCGACGACGATGACTACCTGAAACACCTCCACTCGCTAAAAAACACACTAATCACCAGAAACCATCCACAGACAACCCTTAATAATGCGTTCCAACGAGCAACCACTTTGAAACAAGATGTAGTTCTTAAAAAACGAACAAAAGCTAACAGTCAACGACCTCCTGCACTTATAACGAAATACTCAAATGCGCTTCCAAACATAAACAATATCCTGCGGAAATACTACCCCATTTTAACTGGTAACGACCGTCTCAAGAAAATATTTCCCGACGCACCAAGGGTAACATACAGACGCAACACAAACCTGAGGGACATCCTGGTGCATGCTAGGCTCGGTAAGAAACCACCACCGACAGTAACTTCATGCTCTCGACCTAGATGCAAGACATGCAAACATTTACAAAGGGACACTACGGTTAAAAGTACGGCAAGCGATTTCAGTTTCGATATAAAGACCAGTTTTGACTGCACATCGTCCAATATTATCTACATGCTCCAGTGCTCCTACTGCCAGAAACAATATATCGGAGAAACCGGACAAACAATGAGTGCCAGATTAAACGGGCACCGGGCTGACACAACACGGAATGAACAGAAGGCAGTGTCGACCCATTTTAATCAACGCCATCACAAATTCGACGAACTCAAATTGTTCATTCTTCAGTCAGGCTTCAAATCGACTAGGGACAGAAAATACAGAGAAGCATTCCTAATCCACAAATTTAAAACACTGCAACCAACAGGGATTAACATGTCCAGAGGAAACCTGGAATCTCTCAGGTACATTCCAGGGTCAGCATAATTTTAAATTAACAAATGTCTTGCACGTGGTCAGACCATTTCCTAGAATCTCACTAAGTATATTGTCGCTCCTTGCACCCTTCCCAAGTCATATCTTCCACCACATTTCCGGCCTTGTCGCCCTCTCCCTTTGTTCACTTTTTTTTTTTTTCTCCTAATCCCCTGCTACCAGTTCTCGGAAACCATGACACTCCTGTTACCCTCTCCGCCCCCACTTTTTGGCTTTCTCTGAACACGAGCCATTTCCCCCCCTCCCCCTGCCTTGTCCTTCCTTGGAAATGCCCCCCTTCCTTTCTCCTTCCAGTGCCAGCTTCTTCCTTTTTTTTTTTTTTTTTCCCTTGTTCTCATTTCCCTGTACCACGCTGACTAATCCTTTTATCTGAGTTTTGCAGGTTCACCCAGCGCCTCCTCCCCCGTCGCCGCCCCTTCAAAGCCTTTTGTTCATTACACACCCCCCGGATATAAGTTGTTCCACTATTGCAGCGTAAGGAATCATGATTCACCTCCCTCCCCTTCCTGACACGCATCCCCTCCCACATCACTTTCCTTCCCCACCCCCGGGGCCTTCCTCCTCGGAGCGAAGGCCCTATTTAATCCCTGCCGATGATGAACGCTTTGCCCAGACGAAGACAAGTCCCCTTGTCGAAACGTTGGCTCTAGCAACCTGAGGTTTTCCCCTCCCTTGTTCATTTTGTGATCGCCAAGGACCATCTACCGCACCCTCTCTCTACCATCCACACATGATGTGAGGCAGCACTTTTCACATCCGTGTGCGGCGTGCCACTGGTAAAGCAACAGGCGAAAATGTGAGAAAAGTGGGCAAAGCAAACTAAAAATGACAAAAAAAAAAAAAGAAACGAAGGATAATCTGTGGTATGCCAGGATTACCCGAGCACATTTCATTTATGCAGCAGGTACCTTCACCTTGTGCTTATTTTACCAGAGCTTTAATAGAAACCCATCTTCGCTTGTGGTGATACACATGGGTGTTAGTGGCCACACACTGAAGCCCATGCATTAAAGTCCTAGCTGCAAAAGGCATGTTGGTCTCTTTAACGGCATTCGGTGTCCGCACTGGTGCAAAGGTTCTCACCTCTGCACAGCATAAGCACAGGAGCAGAGTAAGAGAAGAGTGGCATTACTACAGGTGCTCATCAGAGCAGGCGGACAGACAAACAAAAACAAGCGAACAGCGCGAGACTGTAAAGCGGGAAATAGGACGTGGGAAAGTCAAAATGTAACATATATTGTATTACATGCACTGAAATGACAAACAACAGAAGGAGAGTAACAAAGGAGCCCCATCCTGGCAACGGTGCCAGCAGCACTAGAGAGAGTGTGAGAGAGCAACAGGGACCCACCTTGTGGGCGATGTAGTGCTCAGGCACCTCAGTGGAAGCGTCAGCATACTCGATGGCTTCGTACAGCTTCTCCTTCTCTTCTGGGGTGAGGCGGGACCAGAAGCTGCGCTCCCGCTCGCCAATCACCTCAATCTCTTCCTCGGCCTCGTCCGCTGCACTGCTGCCAAACCAGGAGGCCCACCAGCCCACATCCTTCTTCCGTGGCACAGCACGGTTCGGCTCGCTGCGCAGGAGCTGCAAGGTGGTGCTTGTCTCAAGGTACACACTCCGACCCTGAGAGCTTTGGCTGACAACACTGACACGACAAAGCCAAGAGGACTGCACAGCCAGGATTGCATAATCCCAGACAAGTGCTCCGGAAGCTTTCCACCTAAACCCATTGTCTGACAGCTAAAAAATCTCGCAAGTATGCAACCTGTTCAGAAGCACAAGAAAGATGAGTGAAGACTGCCCACAGCAAGAAAAAGCAAAACATCAAGTCAAGCCGATGCATTTAGACAGCCCATGTGTTTCACTCCAAAGTCAATCTAGTGCTGTCGGTCTTAAGTTAACCTTTTGAACAGGCCTAACATCTGGATTTCTGAAGCTGCTGCAAAAGTAAAACATATGATAAGAGCACAACCGCACGTTTAACAAGCAGAGATGTCCAGATGCAAGACAATGTTTGATGTGCTCCTTGATAACTGCTTTGGGAATCAGTAGGCACATAGACGAATGCTAAAACACACCCTTAACTTGTCTATTTCTCTTTTAATTTTTAGTGATTAAGAAAAATTAACCCCGTTAGCCAATATTGCTGAATTATTTTTAAAAGCAGAAAGCAAAAACAAAAGGACACTCACTTCCAGCTTGGCTTCTTCTCTGGCCATGAGAACATTGGCAATATTCAGCTTGTCTTCCAGCATTTGGACGTCAACCCGAATTTCCGCATCATTCGGCATCTGCAGTCGCTTTATGTACATCTCCTTGTACTGGCGGTAGTTTTGCCTGCATGAAGTATTGCGAATGTCACCAAAAAAATACCTCTTCAAGCTGTCGATACAAATATTCTAGGAGAAGTTGTCATAGTCGTGTCCAGCACGATGCCTTACAACAGAGGCTTGCAAGATAGCACATGTATTAAACAACTTGAAGCTACAAGATTTTTGTCTGCGCACAAAAGAAACTCAACATCTCTCCAGACACAACTCCACAGAATAAAAGGTCTAACCCTACCATGAGACTTCAACAATGCTCACTCAATTGCAATACTATATAAAAGCAGCTGGAGCTCATTCAACAACTGCAACCTCCATATCCTTTTAATCAGCTTAAAGGGACGCAGAGGAAAAAATTAATTCGCCCCAGATAGATTAATTGATATCAGTGTTCTAAGTGTTCTAATGACAAAGAGGCCACTTTTACGAGCAGTTTTTATAAGCTAAAAAAGGACAAAAAATTAGAGTACTAGTGCCAACCCAGGTTGTTTTCACAAGAAAACTGTGATGAAATGGAGTACTTGTTTGTAAGCAGGTCTCTGAGACTAACTAGCACCACCATCCATGACTTAGAGCCAGTGATCATGGAGTCCGTAATTCTCTCGATGTCATTATCAACGTTACGAGGTGGAATCAAGTGGCAGGAAAAAAGATTCCATCTTCAACATTTAAGTTTCCCAGCAATACATACATATTTTGCTGCTGAACTGCTGTCAACAGAAACAAAAAATGCCAAACAACCCAATTTTACAAAGAACAAAAACTGGATACGAGTTTTCCTTAGCATCCTTTTAAGAGTTGGCAAAACATAACCTGGGTGCTAGGTGTAGATGCAAGAAAGAGAAGCTAGAACAGCACTCATTGGACACCTTGCGAAGTGGCACACAGAACAATGGCATCCAGCTCCCACCTGTGTTCTTTTATTGCCTTCCAGGAGTAGGGCCTGACGTATTCTCCAACAACCGCATCATAGGCATACTTCCACCATACTTTTTCATTGCCTTTGCAAGGAATGTTCGGCCGGTATTTCCGGTAGCGCTGGTTGATCTCCATCAGCGTGAAAGACTGGCCAAGCAAAATCATTTCCAGGTACTGGAAGGATAAGAACAGGGTCAGCTCTTGACAGCAGGCCAGTTAAGGATAGGCATCAGTTATTCCACACAGCATGGCCGAGGCTTATTGTTGCTGGTAATGAACTGAAGGAGCTAGAAGAAAGGAAATGGGAGGACGGAGATTTGCATAAACTATAAATGAAATGATGATGGATGATGGATTAATGACCCTCGCTGAAATGAGCAAGACTAGCATTACATCCTAAGCTTGGCGTCATTGTTTCAAATAGTGGGCAGCTTTCCTAAATGGGCTTCTCTTTTCCACCTCGGCCCTCTTCAAGAAACAGCGAACTCAAACAACTCTTTTTCAGAGTTGCTGTTTCCTACTTTTCTTTCCAACATCAGTTATACATCAACACTAAACTGGCTGCATTATTTCCGGGCCTATGAAGGTGCCTTCCTCCAAGTGGTCAGGATATATTCCTTAACCGATTGACAACTGGTGAAATACAGTCAAGATCATGCATCTACCAACAAGAATCCACATGACATCATCACAGTGCAAGTTCTCTTTGCAACGTGCACAGACACAAGCTGAATGCCCGTGAAAGTAAGGAGGATGACAGCCACCATTATGGTCACCATTAAGGCTCAGTCAGCACAGCATTATGTATTTGTGACTTGCAGAGGTTTTCAACAGGTTGTCAGTATGAATGCTGGAAACAAAAATATCACAGAGGGCACTGCTATTTTTCGGTCTATTTTCTTTTGACGTATCTGCAAAGCTGTGAATTTTATATTATTATTATAACATTATTTCATCATTACTTTATTACATTATTATCAAAATATGAACATTTGTTTTTCAAGTCAAATAATGCTATACAACAGAAAGTGATTATTTTTTGCTTTTTCACTAACTTGCTTACAAACACCATCAACCCATCTCTAAGCTCATGCAGGCTTCGGGCAAGCAATTTTTTAAAATTATTTGCAAATCATAGCGTCCGTGCACAGCTTTTAAATCTGACTCTAACACTCACAAAGGCCACCTCTAGAGATTTTTTGCATTAGAATATTACTGTAAAAATCATTTCAAGGCCCCTTTAAGGCACAAATTCTTTCCTACGAGTGGTTTGGCTTTGTTTATGGAGTTGAATGTTCCAAAGCGACTCAGGCTAGGGGGAACACCTTTCCTAGAACTGCTTTTTTTTTTTTTGTTAAGCAAGCATAAACAACAGGAGGAACAGAAAGAAGCAGCCTACCTGCTGCCTAGACAACTGCAATGCCACATCTTGCAGCAGAACATCCACAAGGAGCTTCGGGATCTTTGCTTCCAGAGACTTGTTGAAGATGATCTTAACCTTTGCAGATATTGGCTTGAGAACTGAGAAAAAAAGATGAATACAAAGCAAGGCGTTCAAGCAACTCAGCTCTAACCAAGCAAGCCTGACAAACCTACCAAAGTCAAACTCATCATTTCCAATGCTGAACGTCTGAAGGGCCTTTTTCATCAAATTCTGTGGAAGGGCATTACGAGAGCCAGACAGGCGGGAGGGAGGAAGGGAGAAAAAAGGGGGAAGGGAGAAAAAGAAAGATTAAGATGAACATTTTGCTTCATATAACAATGAGCTGTACCTTCTTGAGCACTACATTGAGCTTAACTGCAGCAGACCATCCAATCCACAAAAACCTGAAAGTGTGCTCTAATTGCTTATGTATACACCTATAAATATACTGCTATGTGCTGTCATATTTTTCTTCTTTTTTTTTTTGCAAGCATAAGATACCCTCACTTTTGAAGTTATTTTGAATTTGTACGCAAGCAAT
Organism: Amblyomma mixtum; assembly: GCF_055824585.1. Lineage (NCBI taxonomy): Eukaryota > Metazoa > Arthropoda > Arachnida > Ixodida > Ixodidae > Amblyomma > Amblyomma mixtum. Next base: position 8,306,703 of record NC_143013.1, read on the forward strand.
GCATGCTTAAGCGGAGTGTGAATTTATCAGTCAAGAAAAGAATGTGCAAAAAGTTAATCATATTACCTAATATTATCTACATAATTAGAATAACAGCTGTGAAGTGATAATTTTCTGTTCATGGAGTACATTAAAAACTTTTCTTTTAACCGTTAATTCAAACAGAATTTTTTAGAGAGAACTGAAGCTTTTGGAGTGCACAATGTGATACATCATGCACAGAATAACCCAACTATTATCCGTGTTCGTAATGAAACTTCTACAATGCTGGCAGGAATTTATCACCTTCCAGTTGGAGGACGGTAGCTGATGTCGAATAAGACCACTGCTTGAGCAACAGTAACTCCAGTAGACAGAGAACGACTCCAGCTTCACAAGCTGCAAACAAAGAGACAATGCATGAATAACTGTGCCAAATTATGACAGGGTGGTTCTGCTGCACAGAAGACATACTAGTGTGGTGTGTGCTGATTACCTGCCTGTTGTCTGTCATTCCCAGTGTATGAGCACTTGGTCAAACTCTAAAGGTTTAGACACTAGACAGAAAGTTGGAGTCCCAGAGATTACTTTGATAACTATGCATAATGTTGATTTTCACTCATTGACATCCACCCGAGCGCAGCCATACGGCTACAAAGGAGAGCTATACAGATTTCTCAGAAACTTTGTAGTTAAAGGAAAGTTTCTCCTGGTCTGGGGTTCGAACCCGGGACCACCGCTTCACCAAACAGTCACTCTACCAATTGAACTAACCTGTACGGCAAGCTTATGGTAGGGTGAGAGCGAAATGATCCATAACTCGAAGTGGGAACTGTATTGGTCCAATGTTTAGAGGAATCCCCCAAGGTGGAGTAGATTTGTAATAAGGGAGTAATTATTCAATGACATCCATCCAAGTGCAGCTATACGGCTGATCTTTGTAGGTTGAGCACAATGCAAATGCCGAAAATTCTCGCTATGCAATCACGACGTGTATTTCCTAGAGCATTGATGTTAGCCATACCAACCTTCCACAACAGGCAAACAAAATTTAGGGTTAATTTAATGAGCATATCATATCTTTCTACAAAAAGCTTGAAAAATGCCTTTGAATTTGTGCTCAGTTCTCACTGTTTATTATTTGCTAGTAATCAATAAATTGTTTATTAATTATATTCCCTGTATACATTATGAGATATGTTTGACCAATTTTTCATTCCATATTGTTTAAAATTTGCTGCTTCTGTCCTCACAATCACCTTTCTGCCACTTCCCAAGTGAGAAAGCCAGTTTAAGCAGCTGTACAAGCAAACAAAAAACTGGTGTGTTCAAATTCATGTCCAGTCATAGATCATTTCTGTATGCAGCTGTGTCCACTTAATGTGCATCTGCACTAATAGAAAAACTGGCAGCATTTCTACATTAGCCCATATTTGTGCCAAAAAGAAAAAAAAAAGAATGGAATACTGTTTTACTCCTTGACACCAATAAGAATTTACAGAGCCAGGGCAAAATTCACAATGACTCTCACCTTGTAGATGGTCTTAGATGATGAGTCCAACTGGATGGGCTTCCACTTGCTGCTGGTGGTGATGGCAGTCAAAGATTGGAGCACCACGCCACACGCAAATGGATACTTGGGGCTGCTCACTGTATCCTCATAGCGAATGTGCACATTTTGGACAGATATCTAGAACAGAGATTTTGTTTTTGCATGAAAGCATTGAAAAGCACAGGTGAGATGAAAAAACAACAACATATATTTTTCCCAATTTTTTTCCTCCAGTACCGTCAAACAGTCAAACTGGAACGAAGGAATAGTCAGGAAAACTAAAATCGTACCTGCACATTGTTTACAATGGTCCCAATGAGATTCTCAAAGAATCCTCTTGGCTTGTCTGCATGAACGAAAAAGAAAAATGCATTCTTCCTTTCTTATGACAATTGACAGCCACAATCAATCAAGAAAAAGAAATTCATTTGAAAAGAAAATTCTCAGTTCGTTTGCTCTCTTCAAAGGAAAAAAAAATCACAGAGACAGCTTTGCCGCAAACCTCCGAATCCCAGCTTTTAGCACATGGGCAAATGACGACAACCATAGCCATTCACACTTGAAGCTTTTCCTTTCTGAAAGCACTATTACTCCCTTTTTCAGAGCCGATGTTGAGAAGCCTGGAGTGCAATGTACTGGGCTACGCTGTGCATTGTTGAAAGAAGGTGGTTGACAGCCATGCAACATGACTAAACACAATATAAGTGAGGCAAAACTCTGAACAACTACACCTGTGGCTGCCCTACGTCAGACTGTGTTGCATGGAGCTGCCACATGGCTAGCATACCAACCACAGGAAACAAAAAGACTGTGCAGAACATAAAATTCCAGCATGCCACACGACGCATCATGCATGCATAAAGAAATCTTAGGTAAACAAAGGAAGAAAGTTGGCAAGCAAAGTTGAGAGCTATTATTCTAGGCAAAAGAGTGTGGCTAAGTCACCTAAATAACCTTAATTACATGCATTTCATCAGTGCGAATCTTAACTAGGCTGTTAAGACTGTTTTACTGAGCTTGTAACGAAAATTTAAGCAAGAAAAGTATGCATATAAATCAAGCTCAAATATGCAAACAAGCACATGCATACACATGTGTGTAGTGGAAATTAACACATGAGAATTAAAAACGTAAAATGACTGCAGTATAGGACCTTCCTGAAAGTCATATTGTAAAGGACAAAAAATTGCAACAATAAATGCCCAAACACATTAATGTCACTCCATTCTGAAGAGGAACTGCCAGTCACACTGTATGACATTTCACACAATCTGAATGCACTTAGAGGAATCCTCCAAGGCAGAGGAGGTTTCAGTCACAGGAATAACTACTTTGCATCCACCTGATACAGAGGAGGAGGAGGAGGAGGAGGAGGAGGAGGAGGATGTAGAACAGGAAAGGCAGGGAGGTTAACCGAAAGAATAATCGGTTTGCTACCCTACACGGAGGGAAAGGAGTGAAGGGATAAAAAAAAGAAAATTGAAGTCACTCTAAAACGTCACTGTTCGTTAAAGTCACAGCCTATCGTGCAGGCCAGAAGTTCTCAAGAAGCGGAGCAGTGCCTTGCAGGCCTTCTCCGCCGACGACCGCTGCGGCCAGGGGCCAAGAATCTTCAATTCCGTGAGTGGGCGTGGATCTAGGCGCTCCAGCGCATGGCTGAGAGACTGCCTTTCGGTGATGTAGGCAGGGCAGCCACAAAGAATGTGGGTTATAGTCTCGTCAAGCCCGCAGATGGAACATGCAGGACTATCAGTCATACCGATTAAGAATGAGTAGTGGTTGGTGAAAGCTACACCAAGCCAGAGGCGACACAGCAAAGTTTCTTCTCGTCGTGGTAGGCCTGATGTTAGCCGGAGCTTCAGATCTGGGTCCAAGGATTGTAAACGGGAATTGCAAAATTGGCCAGAATTCCACGCGGCAAGCGTGATGTCCCGCGCAAGTGCGCGAAGCCTGCTCGCTGTGTCCCGCAAGCACTACAGAAATTAGAGTTAGGACAGGTCACCGCACTTCTTCGACGGGTGCAGAACTCACCGCTATTCGTGTCGCCATTGAATACACCAATCAGCAGCACCCTCAGCGGTGGTCTATTTTCACCGATTCGAAAGCTGCCCTCCAAGGCTTACAAGCTGCTCTTTGGCGTGGAGCCCATGAACAACTGGTCGCAGAAATTCGACAACTACATCACTCTGCCATCAACAAAGGACACCTGATACAGAACAAATGAATAAAGCTTATGAGGAAGGCGTACAGTTGTTTTGCAGCAGTACAGCTGTGCTCAGGTAGATGCTAATGAGTAGTCATTTCTTTGACTGATATTTCACATTTATTGCAATAGTAGTGCCTTCTCGAGAGAATCATTCTTCTCACTCTGTTTCACGTAAGAAATGCCTTCAAAGAGTGCAACAACTGACCACTGCCCATTGCCTCACTCTCTTAAATGTCTGCACTTTGTGACACTAGCCCATGAAAAAAGCCTAAGTCCTCACGACATGACTACTATGTAGCCATTACCAGTTCAACTATTTTTTCTTTTTGCTCTGTAAATTCAGTTCAGTTTGGTTTGGTTTATTACTTTACAGTTCCCCGTAAGGGGGTAGTACATAAAGGGTGAGTTTTTATATGAAGAACAATACACTCGTGATCAGTAATCATTGAACAAAATGGTAAATTTACCAAGTTCACATGTGCACTGTCTCTACTACTCAGCGTTGTGTGTGTGTGTCTTGTCTCCTTCTTGGTCTGTGTGTATTTGCACTGTTGAACCATCACTATGAATCTACTACTCATATTTCATCACCTTTACTTCAGCTCAAGCATTGAACAAATCACATCCCTACTTTAGAGTTAACTTCAGTGAACTCTGTTGATTGCTATATTCTTCCAGCTGCTTGTGTTTCGCTACTTCTTGTTTTCCACTACCTTTAATTGTATGCACTTTCACTTGACAACAACAGGAGGTCCTGATAGTCATCAGCCTTGGGACCTCCATCTGCATATTCTTTTTGTAAACCTCCGGTATAAACCCAATAAAAGCTAATTGTGACAACTGATTCTGGACGTACCAAGCTCATTCTCAGCAAGAGGCACTTCCAAGAGTTCCAGCCTCCTGGACTTGCGTGCTCTTGCCAGCAGCCTCTCTTTCTCTGCATCGTACGGCTCATCGCCAATGGGGCCTGCCAAGATGAGCACATCCTCCACATGGATGAGGACGGGCTCCGAGGACAGACTCAGCCAGGGAATGTCCACAGACACTTTGCCTGTTGCCAACAGAAAGAGGAACGTTCAGAGAGGTGCTGCTATGCTGGATGGCATAGTGGTTCGCAGTAAGGATGGCAGCATCTAAAGGAACTGCCATACTGTCAGCAAGTATGAAGAAACAAGGAAGAAGCACCGCTTACCAATGCATCCTGCCTTGACTTCAATGGGAAGCTCTAGTTCATACTGAAATGCAGTGACAGCGAGTCAGGGTCTGGTAATAGATTAACAAAAAAGTGAAATGCTTGGACTAAAGGTGCATTCACACTTGCAAGGCACGAAGGTTGTGCGACTGTTTTTGTTAAAAAAAAAAAAGCAGACTTCTTTTTTCGCATTAGTTGCTTTATTTTCCAGCTTTGCAAACCCAAGTTTTACACTGCTAGACCAATAAGAGGTGCATCGGAAGTGAACGGAAACTTGTTTTGCACCCAGCTTCTCGCAGCCAGCAACAGTCAAGACCAGCAACCCTCATGAATGAGGCCACTCGAGAAAGTGACCAGCAAGTCACTTGCGGCATTGGCACTGTTGGCCTGTGTTTTGGTCCAAAATTATAGCTGGTCACTCGGCGTTCTGAATCGCAAGTGTGAATAAAACCTCGTACAGGTGCAGGGCGAGTACATAAACAAACATACCAAGGCCTCTGCCTTCAACTTGAGGTCTGTAAGCTGCACAGTGCCTGCAAGAAAAAAAAATTATTTTCATGAGGAAGTATCCCAAGAAGTGCACTAAAAATCTCTGCTCCGATTTTCAGAGCCACGTAATGCAGATACTGTTAGGAAAGAGACATATCCCAGCATGACATGCACACAAAGTCCACTCCAGTTCAGCTCATGTAATACCATATGGTTTGGTTTATGATATGGAGGTTTCACGTTCCAGAACGACTCAGGCTATGAGGGATGCTATAGTGAAGGGCTCTAGAAATTTCAACCACCTGGGGCTCTTTCACGTGCACTGACGTCGTACAGCACACGGGCCTCTAGAATTTCACCTCCATCGAAATTCAACCGCTGTGGTCTGGATCGAACCCGCGTCTTTTGGGTCAGCACCCGAGCGCCATAACCACTGAGCCACCGCAGCGGCGTAGTACTATATAGGTGCTTAATTGTGCAATTTAACACACAATTAATCCTACACAGTTCAGAGGCAGCTTTCCATCTCTCATTCAACATCCAGACACATAGCATGTGAAGGGATAGTGATGCAATGGCAAAGTTATGATTGCAGCATAAAAAAAAGGAAAGCAAAATTAATAAGAACAATTCATTTCTAAAGATAAAATAGGCACCACTTATTAAAAAAAAAATTATGCCAAGCTGCAAGGTCTGATTCAGACCTAACAAGATCCTAAAAGCGCAACAGTAGGGCATCTAAGTTCCATATTTTTCTGTCACAAATGCAAGAATTAAGAGATTAGTTCATTCTGGGTCACTTAAGGAGGGACGTGGCATTGAGCAATTTTTTTTTATTTCTTGATGTATTTAAATGAAATTTTTTGAGTATATTAGAAATAATTTCATGACTGATTTCACAAAAATCTCATTGTTATATTTTCAGAAAATTGTTTTATAATATATATGTTTCCTCTGAATCTTGCGAAAAGGCTGAGGCGTTAAGAAAATGGAGCAGAAGTCATAGTTCAACATTCACTGTACTTGTACTGGCGTGCTACATTCTCAGAATTTTTTTCACACAACACAAATTTTCGTTTTGAATTTTTGCGATGCAGTGTCCATTGACATATCTGGAATGAGAAGAAAATTTAATACAAGAAATTTAAAATGAAAGACAAAGAATGTCTTGACCTACATAACGGTCCCAGGAGTGCAAGAGAATAAACGGGATCCAAACAGATAAAAAAGTCGTGAAGAAATTAGCTCTGCAAGGTGAGTAGCTAGGCAGCTAGAAAATACGTAACGGAGAAACATGCCGATTGTTTGAACGTTTCCCCGCAATGCACAGCACCCGCGGCTCGCGAAACAATTTTTTTAGAGTACTTCCTGATCGATTTCAGCAATGAAAATTCTGAAAACCATAAAAAACGAAGCATACAATCGGATGTAACCGTTATTTAAAAAAAATATTTTTTTATCATTTCTTGGATTTCAAAGCCCCCCTCCTTCACACACTGATATTTCTTTCTGAGATAAATGCACTCACCATTAAAGATTCCGACATTGAGATTTTCACTGTCGAGGTCTTTGATGTATTTTCCCAAGTATTTGTTCAGAAGATGCGCAACGACACCTTCAAACATCCTGATTCCACTCTGCTTAGAGTCTAGTCATGTCTGTAGCGAAGTCTGGGGAAACAAAACAACCACATGCTTTCAGCGGCAAAAAAAAAATAAAAAATAAAAACGAAGGACAGTTTGCAAAACCACTCTTTCGCGGTCGGTCACCATGCATCGAGTTAGATCACGTCACGCACTGCGCGGTAATAAACACAGCAATCGCCGGGCCATGGATTTTCCCAATGCAATCCTGGGGACAAACGCTGGAAATAGCTGCAAAAATACCTCGCTCTGTAAGCATGCATCAGCCGCTGGCGCAGCGCGATCGAGATATAACAACAGGTAGGCCAACAGATAACACACCCACAGAGTGTTTACGCACCAGCTTTCATGTTTGCGTTTATCATTACCATACATGGAATGTCAAGTTTCGCAACAATATCTTGAGCTGACACATTGTCACGAACAACCGGGCGCACTATCGCTTTGCAATGCGGTGTCCTAGATAAGCACAACAGTATTCACAGGATCAACAGCAGCGAACCTACAATACAAGCTCGCAGCAAGCACAAGCTCAGTGCCGTTTCTATGGCGCCAAGGACGCTTTCCTGCGCGCACTGGATTGGTTTTGATTGTGCATGGATTGATGTGCGTCGAGCTGGACGATTTTTTTACATATTTATATTTTTCAGATGGGTATAAAATTTGTTGAAATTATCGAAACATAACATGCCACAAAAAAGCTGCGATATGTTTACAATTAAGCGTGAGCGAAACATAAACCTTTTCGGCAGTTGCATATCTACGAACACATACGCATACGTACTTTCAGCACGTATTTAGCACGGTATCATCAAATTTTACGATGTACCAGATCGAGGCTGCTTTCAAAATAATTAAGCCAAGATCAAGGCTCATTTAGTTCAACGCTTTCATGCTCACAATGAGGGTGCCGTGGGCTTGGCAAAGTATTTTAAGAGGACGTTATTTAAGCTCAAATTCAAAACTTACGCATACATAGGTGCCTAGCGCATTCAATGTTTACCCAAAATCCACGAAATTTTTGAACGAATGAAGTATGATTATAAACGCTCGACGACTGACACATAAGAACTCTGGTTAATAAATTAATTCCATTAAATTGGAGGAGACCAGCTGCGAACCCTTATGCGGTAGCTTCGCGGAGGCACCGCGCGCGTACTTATCGGCAGTGAAATAAAAAAACGCCTTAAGTGCAGAAGGAATGATCTATGAGCCGTAAATTGACGCAACAGTTGTGCGTCAGTGCCCGGCTGCAAGTGCCCTTCTGTTTGTTGAAATGTCATTGATTTTATTTATACCCAAGCGAGTGGGTATCCAATTTACACGGCGGTCAGGGCAAGTAGAACATGTTATGCGACCCTATCCATCCCTTCGATGAGTAATATACATTTTCTTTGAAACATGTTGTGGGGAAACACAAATTCATTGCTTCTGTGCCATACGCCTCGAATAGCAAGCAGTGTGCGCCACTTACGTAAAGCCGTAGCAGACGACGCGATTAGCAGGCCCCGAGCCGCGGTATCCGCCGGATACCACGAGGCCACTTGTGTCCCAATTCAAGGAAAACTTTCAGAAATCCGTGTCAAGCGGCCGTCATGGAGGGCACCGGCGACAGCGGGGGCGAGAACCCACAGTTATCGATTGTAGCACGTTCCGCCGCGCAGTCCACCGGGCGGCTTTTCGGCAAATGTCACACCGCAGCGCTCGGCTGGATTACACGTAGCGCCATCTCTTGATGCTAGCGCGCAAGACACTTGGGCTTGACCGGTTTTCCTAGGAATCGGCGATCAGGCACGAATACAATTTCCGAGAAGTCTATTTGGTCCGGAAACCGAACAGGAAGCAACGACGCACACATATAGCACAGCGTCTATGCAATCTTGTGCGCCTGTAGAGCTTGCATTGTCTTGTTGCAAAAGAAAGACCAAAACTCTGCAGCTACACTGAAAGGGGCTTAATCAGTACATTTCACATTTGCATGACACAAGCGACAGTCTCTCTTTATCCCTGTCTAAAAAATTAACTGCTGTGGGCATTACAGAAAATGCTAAGTCTTTTTCATGTTACAAGCATGCATAGACTCTCCTCAGTTTCCTTGAGAGAGCGGGACACCCTCAGCACAGTCGCTCAATGTAGCAAAATCCACAAGAGAGAAAAGCAGTGAATTTTGCTATGACAACAGCCTACGTTAGAAATTTTGAAAAAAGACAGTTGCTGTGAAAGCAAGGCAGAAAAATTAAATATGTTCATAGTACCCATATTGCTAAATCAATGTTAAATGCGTAGTGTTGCAAAATGCTGCTCACTTGCTCATACCATTCCATCCTCTGCCCCGATGCAGCTTAGTTTTTAATGATGCTAGAGCAGCTTGTACGAAAAGCATCATTGGTATAGTCAGGTACTACTCAAGAACTAAACGGCAGGTGCCCTTTAAACAAGGCCCTCTCCAGCCAATGACACTGACCGATTTTCATGATGCCGCGGTTATTCTGATGAAGCCATCGTTTATCTTTCCCTTTTATATGCCACCTGCGATTTCACGCTAGCACATCAATGGGGACCAACCACACATCATGAGAATCGGTTGAAGCGATTGGCTGGACAGTCTCCTTTGAGGGTGATTTGCTGCTTTCTTCTCAAGTTGTATCCGACTATAGCATGATTGGGAGAGTGCAACGTGGGTCACCGACCCAATTCTTCTAGCATTTTACCATGTTTATGGCTCTACAAGAAGAAGAGGCAAAAATAGAAGTGGAGAGAGTGTGCACCTAATGGAGTAATCTAAGCCCAATGGGTATTAAAAGTCCACTGGACATTTGCAATATCCCCAGGATGTCTGAAGGAGTACAAGTGCCCATTGGAAGCCAACCAAAAATAAAAGAATCAAGGCTTGCAACTGCTCAAAGCAGAAAATTTTGAGAAAATCTCAATGTGAATAAATCGATTAAGGGGCACGGTAACAAAGGTTTGTAAGGTGTAGACAAAAAGGGCAGAAGGCCCTCAGCAGGAGTATTTGATGGAAGCCATGGTGAGGAAACAGGTGGTGATCTATAGTTGCATACAACTCAAGAACAAAGCAGCAGACGCCCCTCAAAAGGGACCCTCCAGCTAAAGATGTTGACAGAACCCATGGAGAACATTGAATTTGATCAGCGAGGAATTGTGTCGCTCTTAGAACGCTTAAAAGATAACAGTGCCACTGGTCCGGACGGCTTACCCACGATCCTGCTCTCTTCTTGCGCTTTTGCGTTGTCAAGGTACCTTCAAATTCTTTTCACAAAGTCATTACAGGAAGGCTCCTTGCCTGATGAATGGAGGCTTGCTAATGTTGTACCTATACATAAATCGGGACCTAGGAATGTTGTTTCAAATTATCGACCAGTGTCCTTGACCAGTGTATTATGCAAAGTTTTAGAGCATGTGTTTTATACTAGTATTATGAATCATCTTAGTATACATTCATTATTAAATACTAATCAACATGGCTTTCGCAGTGGTTACTCGTGTGTCACCCAGCTTACCGAATTTGTACATGACCTGTCAAGTGCTTTAGATAAGGGATATTCTGTTGACTGTATTTTTCTAGATTTTAAGAAGGCCTTTGACGTTGTATCACATTCCTTATTAATACAAAAATTATACTGGTACAACATAAATGAGAACGTTATTAGGTGGATAAAGGAATATTTGAGCGTTAGGCGTCAATGTGTTGTTGTCAACGGGAAACAATCGCATGAGGTGGCTGTAACATCAGGGGTGCCTCAGGGATCCGTCTTGGGCCCATTACTGTTCATAATTTACATGAATGACATCTTTTCAGGTATTTCTTCATACATGCGTCTTTTTGCGGACGATTGTGTATTGTATAGAATTATTAACGATCAAAGTGACTGCGATGCATTACAACAGGATTTGTGTAAAGTGGCCCAGTGGTGTGAGAACTGGAGAATGCATATTAACTTACAAAAATCTGTACATATGTGTTTCACTAAAAAGAAGGTTCCCCATATTTTCACTTATAACATAAATAATAGCAGACTGCTTTCAGTGTTGGAATTTAAATATCTTGGTGTATATTTAACAAGTTCAATGTCTTGGCATCGTCACGTGCATTTCGTTACTGCCAAAGCCTGTCGTGTTTTAGGTTTCCTGCGACGTAACGCTAAACTTTTCCCTTTAAAGGCTAAAGAACTGCTGTATAATACAAACGTTAGAAGCATACTTGAGTATGCTTGCACAGTCTGGGATCCGAAAACCTTGCTTGACGTTCAAAAGCTAGAAAGAGTTCAGAATTTGGCCGTTCGTTTTGTTTTCAATAACTATGGGCGATATTTTAGTGTAACGAGCGCGAAAAAATCTTTGGGTTGGGACTCACTTCAAAAACGTAGGAAAGTACTGCGTTTAAAATTATTTCATAATATATTTCATTCTAGAACTGGAATAGACAGAACCAAATATATAGCCAACCCTGATTACGTGTCTTTACGTAGAGATCATTCACTTAAAGTTAAAGAATACAGGTGCCGGACTGACCTTTTTAAAATGTCTTTTTTCCCCAAAACGGTTTCGGAATGGAACAAGCTGCCTGAGGAAGTAGTGTCCATATTATCAAATGATTCATTTTCTTCCATGCTGTGACATTTTTTTGTGTATAATAATTCCATGTTCTTTCTATCTCATTGTTATCTTTTTTTTTGTAACCACCTGCACGCGGTGGCATTTGTGTACTTTTTCTTCTACCCCCCCACTGTAATGCCAGCCAATGGCGCTGTGGGTATGATGATAAATGATAAATAAAATAAAAATAAATGATTTTCACGACGCCACTGTTAATCCGAGTAAATCATGGGTACTTCCCATTCATCTACCACTGCCTGCGATTTCATGCTAGCAGGTCCAAAGGGATCGGTGAAGGGGGAGAATTTGGCAACACCATTGGCTGGAAAGACTCCTTTGAGGGGCATTTGCCACTTCTTTCTTGAGTTGCATCCGACTGCAGTGCCCAGCAATTGGATGCGGCAACAGACCATTGTACCCTAGAGATGCCACGCACCCAAGCCAGGGGAAAAGCACATACCCATTGGAAAACCAGTGGGAACCTGGCAGCATTGTGAATCTAACCCTGCCCCTGTATATAATTCGAATACTCAAACTACTAAGTTGATGTCATGATACGACACTGAAAAGGGCATCCCAGAGCCTTGTAGACCACCCAGTGTCTTGCATGCAGAGCAAGGCTCTTATTTCTCTGCCATGCAGCTTTTGGAAACTGCAAAGCATATACATAACAACAAAGAATAGCGACACACATCAAAGCCACTTAAGACAGCATGTAACAATCTGCCAGCACAGAGGCAATTATGAAATTTTACACCATCAAAATTCAGCTTCCGCTGCCAGAAATTCAAGACACACAGCTTGGCAGCACAAGGCCCTCTGCAGCAAAGACAAAACAAAGGCATGCTTCACCATGCTGTTGCCATTTCCGCATTACAGCTCGGCAAGCATAGAGTGTACAATGAGGCGTGATGTCAGTACAAGAAGGCATTTATTAACACTATTTGTGGAAGCTGTTCTGCCAGCAGAGTGATTGACATTACGGGTGTTTTATCAAGAAAAATATCACAGTGTTAACACTAGATGGCGCTAAAGAATAGCAGACAGTAGGAGAGAGAAGGTGCAACTAGAACCCAGAGCTAAACTTGAGCAGCTGTGTCTTCAGCCTAGATGTGCAGCAGTGCTGAACTGCAGTGGCCCCAAGGAAACCGTATTATATTAAAACCATATAACATTACTACATGGTTACCAGGGTAACCAAATGATATTTGTTCAATTTAAACAAGCTGCCACAGATGCCTACACCATTCGTCTTTCAAACTGAATATATTTTTTTTTGCACTAGTGATGGTCGACAGAAATGTCACTCCCAGCGCATGACTGCGCACATGGCAAATAGCACCCAAACGGCTGAAACACGTACTGGATGTGTAAAAGCAGATATAAAAATAGGCATGCCAAAAGTGCATCCCAAACTTCAGCCACATAAACTGGCTTTTGTGTGAATATTTACGCACAGTAAAAGAAGCCCCTGCAAGAACTTCAGCTTAACAGCCCTAAAATTTGTCCTGCCATGCTACCGTCCTGTAATAATCATGCAGTCCCCCTTTCAACTTCACAGTTATCGCGACCTTATGGAGAAAAAGTGCATACTTGCCTTGAACCAAATGCTATGAACCAAGTCATATCAGCGATTAAAGAAAAACTGAGCACTGTTCAAGTTTCTGTGCATCCAAAACTTCGCATGAAACTTTTGAGCACTACGGGGGGGAATGTCAGGCACAAATCTGCTGCACTTAACAGGAGGCTTTCAGCTTGTACTAGTTTCTCATCAGATACCGCTTCACCACTAGTCAGGTTCTTTCAATGTTATTAGTCAGCAGAGGCCTCAAGTTGAGCGTGGAACCAAGTGGCTTGAATGTTTCTGCCCTTTGGAAGCTATTGCCAAGCAAAAGCTTTCTCAAAATGGTGCTTCATAACGTGTGTTAAACTGCATGTAAACAAGGAATGCATAGCAGACTGGCTGGTCCCTACAAACTTAGCGTGCTAGGAAATCCTGCCCTAGTCTTTTTCCGGTAGTTGACATCACGAGAACTACGTAGACCCAAATTCAGACATCCATTTCTCGTATTTCTCCAGGTCCTCGCGACTAACAGATTTGTTGATCTTGCGAATGGCTTCCTCAAAGTCTTCCCGGCTGACCGGAAGCTCCAGCTCTTCCTTTGTGAGATTGCGGATTTCCTCCGGTGTGAGGCCATGGATTCTTCGCCGCATGGCCATCATCGAGGCATCCCTGCATAGAACACACCACACAGGACTGTGACAGCCGACAGCATGCATGCTCCGAGCCCCGTCACAATTTGAAAAATTAAGGTTTGGTTTGGTTTATGGGGTTTAACGTCCCAAAGCGACTAAGGCTATGAGACGCCGTAGTGGAGGGCTCCGGAAATTTCGACCACCTGGGGTTCTTTAACGTGCACTGACATCGCACAGTACACGGGACTCTAGAATTTCTCCTCCAAAGAAATTCTAGCCGCCGCGGCCGGGAATGAAGAAAGATTGGAAAAATACTTTATGGGACAATAAGACATCTAATGTGACAATACTGCAAAAGCACTTGGGTCTATCCTTAATTATTACTTTGATGCTTTTACTCTAAGCCTAGACTTCAAACATGCAACAGAAATTTTCAGGAGGACGAAGGTGGCCGGAGGTAGGCCGAGGGTGGCAGTCAGTGGTGGGGAACCCCTTAGATAGGGGGATGAGGTGAGGAGGTTGCTGGCATTTTTGAATGGTGGCACTAGTACTGTTTCACAGTAAAAGTAATGGAGCAAAGCTATCCAAAGACCCCGGTAAAGATAATGAACAGCCCAGTTCATGCAAATGTGGCACTAGTACTGTTTCACAGTAAAAGTAATAAAGCAAAGCTATCCAAAGACCCCGGTAAAGATAATGAACAGCCCAGTTCATGCAAATGTGGCACTAGTACTGTTTCACAGTAAAAGTAATAAAGCAAAGCTATCCAAAGACCCCGGTAAAGATAATGAACAGCCCAGTTCATGCAAATGTGGCACTAGTACTGTTTCACAGTAAAAGTAATAAAGCAAAGCTATCCAAAGACCCCGGTAAAGATAATGAACAGCCCAGTTCATGCAAATGTGGCACTAGTACTGTTTCACAGTAAAAGTAATAAAGCAAAGCTATCCAAAGACCCCGGGTAAAGATAATGAACAGCCCAGTTCATGCAAATGTGGCACTAGTACTGTTTCACAGTAAAAGTAATGGAGCAAAGCTATCCAAAGACCCCGGTAAAGATAATGAACAGCCCAGTTCATGCAAATGTGGCACTAGTACTGTTTCACAGTAAAAGTAATGGAGCAAAGCTATCCAAAGACCCCGGTAAAGACAATGAACAGCCCAGTTCATGCAAATGTGGCACTAGTGCTGTTTCACATTAAAAGTAATAAAGCAAAGCTATCCAAAGACCCCGGTAAAGATAATGAACAGCCCAGTTCATGCAAATGTGGCACTAGTACTGTTTCACAGTAAAAGTAATGGAGCAAAGCTATCCAAAGACCCCGGTAAAGATAATAAACAGCCCAGTTCATGCAAATGTGGCACTAGTACTGTTTCACAGTAAAAGTAATGGAGCAAAGCTATCCAAAGACCCCGGTAAAGATAATGAACAGCCCAGTTCATGCAAATGTGGCACTAGTACTGTTTCACAGTAAAAGTAATAGAGCAAAGCTATCCAATGACCCCGGTAAAGATAATGAACAGCCCAGTTGATGCAAATGTGGCACTAGTACTGTTTCACAGTAAAAGTAATGGAGCAAAGCTATCCAAAGACCCCGGTAAAGATAATGAACAGCCCAGTTCATGCAAATGTGGCACTAGTACTGTTTCACAGTAAAAGTAATGGAGCAAAGCTATCCAAAGACCCCGGTAAAGATAATGAACAGCCCAGTTCATGCAAATGTGGCACTAGTACTGTTTCACAGTAAAAGTAATGGAGCAAAGCTATCCAAAGACCCCGGTAAAGATAACGAACAGCCCAGTTCATGCAAATGTGGCACTAGTACTGTTTCACAGTAAAAGTAATAAAGCAAAGCTATCCAAAGACCCCGGTAAAGATAATGAACAGCCCAGTTCATGCAAATGTGGCACTAGTGCTGTTTCACATTAAAAGTAATAAAGCAAAGCTATCCAAAGACCCCGGTAAAGATAATGAACAGCCAAGTTCATGCAAATGTGGCACTAGTACTGTTTCACAGTAAAAGTAATGGAGCAAAGCTATCCAAAGACCCCGGTAAAGATAATGAACAGCCCAGTTCATGCAAATGTGGCACTAGTACTGTTTCACAGTAAAAGTAATAAAGAAAAGCTATCCAAAGACCCCGGTAAAGATAATGAACAGCCCAGTTCATGCAAATGTGGCACTAGTGCTGTTTCACAGTAAAAGTAATGGAGCAAAGCTATCCAAAGACCCCGGTAAAGATAATGAACAGCCCAGTTCATGCAAATGTGGCACTAGTACTGTTTCACAGTAAAAGTAATGGAGCAAAGCTATCCAAAGACCCCGGTAAAGATAATAAGCAGCCCAGTTCATGCAAATGTGGCACTAGTACTGTTTCACAGTAAAAGTAATGGAGCAAAGCTATCCAAAGACCCCGGTAAAGATAATGAACAGCCCAGTTCATGCAAATGTGGCACTAGTACTGTTTCACAGTAAAAGTAATGGAGCAAAGCTATCCAAAGACCCCGGTAAAGATAATGAACAGCCCAGTTCATGCAAATGTGGCACTAGTACTGTTTCACAGTAAAAGTAATGGAGCAAAGCTATCCAAAGACCCCGGTAAAGATAATGAACAGCCCAGTTCATACAAATGTGGCACCAGTACTGTTTCACAGTAAAAGTAATGGAGCAAAGCTATCCAATGACCCCGGTAAAGATAATGAACAGCCCAGTTCATGCAAATGTGGCACTAGTACTGTTTCACAGTAAAAGTAATCGAGCAAAGCTATCCAAAGACCCCGGTAAAGATAATGAACAGCCCAGTTCATGCAAATGTGGCACTAGTACTGTTTCACAGTAAAAGTAATAAAGCAAAGCTATCCAAAGACCCCGGTAAAGATAATGAACAGCCCAGTTCATGCAAATGTGGCACTAGTACTGTTTCACAGTAAAAGTAATGGAGCAAAGCTATCCAAAGACCCCGGTAAAGATAATGAACAGCCCAGTTCATGCAAATGTGGCACTAGTACTGTTTCACAGTAAAAGTAATGGAGCAAAGCTATCCAAAGACCCCGGTAAAGATAATGAACAGCCCAGTTCATGCAAATGTGGCACTAGTACTGTTTCACAGTATAAGTAATGGAGCAAAGCTATCCAATGACCCCGGTAAAGATAATGAACAGCCCAGTTCATGCAAATGTGGCACTAGTACTGTTTCACAGTAAAAGTAATGGAGCAAAGCTATCCAAAGACCCCGGTAAAGATAATGAACAGCCCAGTTCATGCAAATGTGGCACTAGTACTGTTTCACAGTAAAAGTAATGGAGCAAAGCTATCCAAAGACCCCGGTAAAGATAATGAACAGCCCAGTTCATGCAAATGTGGCACTAGTACTGTTTCACAGTAAAAGTAATGGAGCAAAGCTATCCAAAGACCCCGGTAAAGATAATAAGCAGCCCAGTTCATGCAAATGTGGCACTAGTACTGTTTCACAGTAAAAGTAATGGAGCAAAGCTATCCAAAGACCCCGGTAAAGATAATGAACAGCCCAGTTGATGCAAATGTGGCACTAGTACTGTTTCACAGTAAAAGTAATGGAGCAAAGCTATCCAAAGACCCCGGTAAAGATAATGAACAGCCCAGTTCATGCAAATGTGGCACTAGTACTGTTTCACAGTAAAAGTAATGGAGCAAAGCTATCCAAAGACCCCGGTAAAGATAATGAACAGCCCAGTTCATACAAATGTGGCACCAGTACTGTTTCACAGTAAAAGTAATGGAGCAAAGCTATCCAATGACCCCGGTAAAGATAATGAACAGCCCAGTTCATGCAAATGTGGCACTAGTACTGTTTCACAGTAAAAGTAATGGAGCAAAGCTATCCAAGGACCCCGGTAAAGATAATGAACAGCCCAGTTCATGCAAATGTGGCACTAGTACTGTTTCACAGTAAAAGTAATAAAGCAAAGCTATCCAAAGACCCCGGTAAAGATAATGAACAGCCCAGTTCATGCAAATGTGGCACTAGTACTGTTTCACAGTAAAAGTAATGGAGCAAAGCTATCCAAAGACCCCGGTAAAGATAATGAACAGCCCAGTTCATGCAAATGTGGCACTAGTACTGTTTCACAGTAAAAGTAATGGAGCAAAGCTATCCAAAGACCCCGGTAAAGATAATGAACAGCCCAGTTCATGCAAATGTGGCACTAGTACTGTTTCACAGTAAAAGTAATGGAGCAAAGCTATCCAAAGACCCCGGTAAAGATAACGAACAGCCCAGTTCATGCAATGCAAGCATTTGCGCTAAAAAACATCATGTGATAAAAGCACTTCCACTGTCATGCACCACAGGAAAGTAAAATGTTCTTTGTTGAAGGAAAGCACACAGTGAACCCCCCCCCCACTGCAACTAGTGCCAAAAAGACTCAAGCACAGCCCCAGGAGCATGCAAAAGCACCAACCTGCAGACATTTGTGATGTCCGCTCCAGAATACCCGTCGAGCCGCTCTGCAATGTCATTGATGTTGAGCTCTGGGCAAACCTCAACATCCTTTAGGTTGATCTTCAGCAGTGCCTCCCTCCCAGAACCTCAAAAGAAAGAAAGAAAAGGGGAAGATGAGGCAAATTTTTAAGGAAAATTACCATAAAAACCCACGTATAATATGAGTTTTTTTTTCCCATAATTAGCATCCTAAATTTCCGCCTTGTACTATTTGCGGATCCGAACAAAAATTTTCGAAGTTTTGGTTTCATTATTGCGGCGCGGCTACGGCTTGGCTTCGTAACTCTTGACAAACGTCATTTCTTTGTTGATCCGTTGGGTGCACCAGGGGGTCGCGGTGTGCCGTGTGCGTGTTGACAACGCACGTGCTCACATGTAAGGCACGCTTTGTGAAGTGGATATTGTTTTGGGGAGCACGATGTCAGGGTCTCGCAGTCAGGCAGTTTGGTGTCGTCGAAGGAAGCATTCGTGGATGGCGACGACAGAAAGAAGCCCTTTTCGCGTGCAGGGGAACACAACGAAGCTTTCGCGGCCCCTTGATATTTGTGTAAGCAAACTGTTCAAGGATGCAGTCAAGCGGTGCTACGCAGAGTGGATGCGCTCAGGTGAGCCTGCAGTGACGCCAACCGGGCGGCTGAAGCGGGCTTCGCCAGCCACGCTGTGTAAATGGATCGTGGACGCGTGGGTGGCCATCCCAGATGAACTTGAGCGTTGGTCTTTTAAGAAGTGCGGCATCTCGAACGCCCTCGATGGCACGGAAGATGGGTACATTTGGGATGATTTGTCGGACAAAGAAATGTCCGAAGAAAGCGCTGCTGAAGAAGAAGGTGATTAAAGTGAAGTGCAGGATGCGATTTGAATAAATTTCTATGAGCTTGCATCACTGGTATTATATGCAGATATAACTTTTTTTTCCCATTTCGAGTCTCTAAAACTTCACTTCGTATTATATTCGGGTTCGTATTATACGCGGGTTTTTACGGTATTTCTGCTTTCGGTAAGCAGCACAGCTGCGGGATAAGATGCACAAGCCTATTTTGGTATGGCACAAGTTCATGAAGAGAAATACTTAATGAGCACACAGGCACTAAAAGGACAGATATGGACTTGCAGGATAGCTCGGTTTTCCTCTTGTTCTTGGTAGCCAATCCCTTGGCACTGCCTATGAATTTCAGTGAATTGATACTTAGCAAACAGTTTCGGGCAAATTGTTCACAGGAACAAAAAAAAAAATGGTAGTCAAAACAGAAGCAGTGTGCTTGTGCAGTACAAGATGAAGTTCACGACAACAGCACCATGAACAGCAATTTAGAATGCTAAGGGTGGTATGTGTTGCTGCCTGTTTTGCAAGGCGCTCTTACTGTTGGGCAAAGGAATGTAGATGCGTTTCTCCAATCGCCGGCGCAAGGCCTCGTCGATGTCCCACGGGAAGTTCGTGGCTGCCAGTACCATCACCACCTTGGCAGGGTCCTCGTTGTTGGTTATGCCTGCGTCGCCCCAACAAGGGCCGGTGACATATCACGCATGTTACCATGGGGCCCTAGGCCACGGAGTACGTTCAGCCTACTTTGACAGCAACACCTGTGTGTTGCTTGTGGGCAAAACAACAAACCAACTAAACACTAAACACAAAGCACACAGGCTCATGAAGAATTTCCAGCCAGGCAGCACAGTTACACATGTTAAAGGGACACTGAGGATAGCAACACTGAATTTTTCTTAGTTGAATTGGCCATGGGGCTCTCGTTTGGCAGCAAAAGAAACAATTATTGGTAAAAAAAATTGGACTAAAGAAATGGAAGATTTTTTTTCCCGCTCCCGTGATTTAAACTTTCAACACTAATGCCAAAAGAGGATCGCAAGTGCCCGTTTCAGTGTGAAAGGCAGCGTGGCCTAGTCTCTGACATAAAAAAAAACGTATTAAGGTCACCGCAATTTGCTTGTGAAAACCGTAGGTGGTGGCGATGCACACATTGTATTTACCTGTGTAATGAACCCAATCGCATAGTGAATTCATCCTGCACATTTTTTGTTGAGAATTTCCTCTTCTTTAACCTCACGAAAAAAACGTGCACCTGACCGTCAGGGTTGGTGTTCAGCCTGTTTGCTTTATTTCGCCACGACTGGCTGCTGCCGCCAATTAACACAAAATTGTTTGATTACGCCGTGACACAGTTATGCCCTGTTTTCAATGAAAGTTGCCTGTTTAGCAATAGAATGCAGCAATCTATTGATACAGCCCAGCTTCGATTTGTCCTCAGTGTCCCATTCAGCTGCAGCAATTTCTAACATCACATGTATAGGGCCTCCATTGGTCCACTAGGCAACACTGGCAGAACATTCGTGGTGCTCGTGCTCCACTGACACAGTATCATGGCAAATGAGTGAGCACAAATAAATTTTGCAATACTTTCTTCCTCTGAAACCAGCCTTTGTTGCCTCAGAATAACAGACAGAAGTGGTTACCCACCGTCCATCTGAATGAGCAGCTCCGACTTGACACGTCGACTGGCCTCGTGCTCAGAGTCTGAGCCTCTCCGAGAACACAGGGAGTCGATCTCGTCAATGAAAATCGTGCTCGGAGCATGGAAGCGGGCCTGCACAGAGAGGACGTGGCACGTTAGTCCACATGTGGTTCTGACAGCCATGTCCATCCGAAATGATCTAACAGCATGCAAGTGTGAAAAATTTGCTGCAGTAAGTAAAAAGAGATGTCTGAGTAAAGATGCCCTTCCGACTCCTATCCAAGTAGCACACGGGGGTTGCCTGACAATTATAAACATGCTTGTTAGTGCAGCCTTAGTAATACCCTACCACTAGCTGCTTCCTCTTACAGTTCCCCATGCAGCAAAGTCTAAGTGTGACATCACAGGAACAAGCTCGACAGCTTCCACTAGCACGGCAAATCAAACAGTGAAGAATGACACCAAATCAGCTGTGACAACTGGCTTGACATAATGACAGCAGTGCAAGAAGCAGGATGAAGGACAGTGTAGAAAAAAAGCACCGTCCTTCGCAGTGCTTTTTGTGCTGCGGTCAAGTGGCACCAACATGCCCAATTCACTACATAAGTCAACTGGCTTACCATCTCAAAGAGGAGGCGCACCAGCTTCTCACTCTCACCACGGTACTTGGAGGTGAGCGTGGATGATGAGACGTTGAAGAAGGTTGTGCTGCACTCGGTGGCCACTGCCTTGGCCAGCATGGTCTTGCCAGTGCCCGGAGGGCCCACCATGAGCACCCCCTGCAGAGTGCGCAGATTCATCACCATGAGTACGCCGTTATGCAGCATTGTGCAGCGCTTAAAACATAATGCAGCACTTAAAGCCGTTTTATTCTTTGCCATTTACAGGTATGGTTGAAGGAAATTGGGGAATGTGCTTTTTTACTATACAGATACAATGGCTGGGGTGCCGCCTCCTCACCTTCCAGGGTCGCCGAATGCCCTTGAAGAAGTCGGGCATCCACATGGGAAGCACAACAGCCTCCTCGAGCAGCTTCTTGGCTTCTTGCAGGTCTGCAATGTCATCCCAGCGCACATTGGGGTTCTTCTGCAGAATGTCGCGTTCCAGCATGTCCACCAAGTCATGGTCGTAGCCCGTGCTGTCAAATTTCTTCTCCTCGGGCTCTTGCTGGGAAC
The DNA here is from genome assembly GCF_055824585.1 of Amblyomma mixtum. Classification (NCBI taxonomy): domain Eukaryota; kingdom Metazoa; phylum Arthropoda; class Arachnida; order Ixodida; family Ixodidae; genus Amblyomma; species Amblyomma mixtum. The sequence continues at coordinate 8,328,698 of NC_143013.1, forward strand.
ACAGCAAACGATAGAAATATGAACAACCAGCACAAGAGCCTTTTTAGGTTATTTTGTTTTTCCTTCAGAAAAATACATTCTCCTCCCACCTCACCACTGCCCCACCTCAGTAATCCCAGAGAGCACAAAATGGTTTACTCATTTGAGAAAGAACAGATCTATGACAATAGGCACACAGTTTTGTATGGACAAATTAGAAACAAATACAGTTCTACTCCACCCACCCTGACATTGATAGGAAGCCCATTGATTCTTGATCAGCACAGCTGAAAACATGCTTCCAGCTTCTACTGTATGCCAACAAGGTTCACTGCCCTGACCTAGACCAACCATAGTTTCCGTGTATGAAAGCTCTACCAATAAACCAGAAAACAGCTAGAATTCAAGCCAAAACCATGCCCTTCTTCACACCTGCAATGTATTGCGTGCATGTCACTGTGAGCACGGCATTTCACCCCTGCACCACTTCTGTCAAAAGAATAGATGATAATTAGGTTTGGACAGGGCTCCAGACGATTTCGACCCCCAAGGGTTCCTTAAAGGGACACTGAGGAGAAATTGAAGTTGGCTTGTATCGACAGAATACCAGCTCCTGATTACAAAAACGCCACTCATACTGACAACAAAGCTCTTGTAATGTAGAAAAGAGCAAGAACCAAAATACAGGTATCGCCGCCGCAGGCCAAACTCGCAAGTACAAGCGTGATGAGATCATAGGCCAAAACAGTGTTGCTAGAGCGAATGGTTCTAGCAACACCAGGAACCGGGAACCATGCATCACTGAGGCGCAGCAAATGCATGCGCAAATCTCCTTGACGTCGCCAGATGGCGCCACGTGCCCGGCTGCTATGCGCGCTCCTGAAGCATCGGGACAAATCAGCGCCTGTTTTCCGGCGGTAGGCGGGCTCCCGGTATTCCGCTAGCGGTAACAAGGTACACGGTATGCTAAAGGTGTCTATTTGCGAGAACTTCGTTGACGACTTCGAGAACGAGATCCATCGTAATGCTGGCAAAACGCCAGTGCAAACGTAATAGAAGCGACTGTAGCGACGGCCGCAATAGCCGACAGATGCCTTCAACGTGCGGCCGGCGGTAGCTTTCTTTTCGGCTGCTGCTAGGCCGCACAGCTGGCAACCAGAAATCACGGAGTCTGCGTTACGTCATGTGCACGTCATGTTTCACGTCTCTTAGTCCCTTGTCGTCATAGACGAATCCCAAGTTTGAATCAGAGCGGCGGGAAAAACTTTTTCAACTTCGAATCCAAATTTCTTAGAAATAAATGCATCTTTCGCTGCCGGCCAAGTGGCAACAAAGCCATGACATGCCGAACTATCGGATTTTACTATAAAAAAAATATTAATAGTGCTCTCCTCAGTGTCCCTTTAACATGCACTGACACTGCACAGTACACGGGCCTCTGGCATTTCGCCTCCATTAGAAATACGACTGCCGTGACCGGGATCGAACCCGTATCTTTCGGGTCAGCAGCCAAGCACCATAGCCACTGAGCCACCGCGGCGGCTTGAAGATGAGAATTAAGAAACTGAATCTAGTGCCCTGGCCCACACTTCTCGGCCTTGAGGATGAGGGTGTTTTTGCCAGCTTGAGTTGAAGTGGGCCTAAGCCAAGGGCACTCATTGTGCATAGTGTTTACAGCATTCTGAATGTATTATTCCAAATGATCATGGTACATTAATGGAAATCAAACCTTTATTACACCAACTTCACTACGCTTGTCAAATAATTTTTGCTACCTTTTCTTATTTTACTTGCCGGCAAATCTTTCGTATGCATCTGTTCTTTGTCAGCTGTACCTAAGACATATTTTACACGTATGTGTCCCTGTGGGTGCTATGTTCTTACTTTAGACAAAAATCATGCTTCCCATTTTGAAAGAAACCAAACCGTGTAAAGAGGAAACCAGCCTAATTATTCGCCAATAATAGTACTACAATAGCGAATTAAGACCAAATCTTCAAAGAAATGGCTGAAAAGCTTTGAAAAGTCAACTAAATTTAAGTTTTTGCCTCATACTCATGACTGCTGAGCTTCCGCAGGGTACCAAGTCATGCTGGTAAAACGTCGTTCTGGAATGTCCTGTGTTCTTTGAGCATGTCATCTCTAAGCTTTGATGTTATGAATAACTCTTAGTTCTGCACCAGCGTTTGAGAGTTGTTCTTGTGATGCTGTCACTGCCCCTTCAAATTGGTTGATCTGACTTGGAGACATGATGGATGACCCATTGCCCTTTGTCTCCCTGTGGCTGTGCAAGTACTTCTCCAATTCCCTGAGTTATAGCCCAGAATTGAAAGTGCGCACACCTTATCCTTGCTAGTCGGTTCCTCTTTCTTGGCGTCCTTGTTGCGTGGCTTGCTGTCTTCCTTCCGAGATGACTTTGTGTCGGCACCTCGCTTGAGGGTGCTGTTGCCCCCACTGCCCTTGCCGCTCGAGCTGCTGCGGTTGGTGGTTGTACGCGATGTCTCGGTTCGCCGGCTTCGATTCACCTGGCGAATGGAGGGGCCTGGCCTGCACAACAGCCAAGTGGTCAGACAGACAAACTGGAGAAGAAACCACTAAAAAAACCCCGAGCTATATTTTCAATCCCGCGTTGGTAGGGCTACAATGCCTAATTAGCTGTGTTAACTGGTAAGGCAGTGCACTTTGTTTATGCAACTGGCAAACTTCTTTTTGGTGGCACTCTGCTCCAAAAAGAAAGTTGACTGTTGGACAGGCTAGTATAGCTTTCGGCAAGTAATGAAGAGACTTACTTCCCCCAACAGGTGACACTAATAGCTTCCTCTTCCATTAATACTGGCCAAACATGACGTGATCATTATGTGGAAGCTGCAAAAATATGAAAACCAGAGCTCCAGTTTAGGAACCCACAAGAATAATGCATCTTCTTCCAATCTAAGAAAGGCTGGCTCATACGTCTAGCTAGGCATATATGCAGTGAAGCATAGGTACAACTCCAAATTATACACTGAGTGTATGCAGTTTTCATTATGCAACCATGGGTGCTTCTTCCTGTTACAAAAAGAACTATTTCCAGCTCTTGGCCTTACTTGTGTTCCACTGGGTTTGGGGCTGGCCAGACTTCAGGGTCTCGTGGCGTGAACCAGGCTTCAGGATCAAGAGAAGCATCGTCCTCATAGCTGATGCGGCTTGTGGGAATGCGCTCCAAGTGGCTGTCAGATCGGAAGCCATTCAGCACCATCTGGATGTCCTTGACATACTCGTATTCCTGGGCCAGTTCTTGCTGAATCTACAAAGGGAAGAAGTGCACATAAGCCAAGCCTTTTTCAAGGTCTTTGAAGCACCTATTCCTTTTCTTCGAGCAGGAAGTTGTCTACAAATTCCACTCTACACTAAGAATGCGTCTGAGCGAGTATGGCTAAAACAGTCGTTCAGACCAAAGACATGCCAAAGAAAGACATGCTTCAAGCAGTCATCAAAGCCTGAAGCGCGCCAAAGCATCACGAGGCAAAGAAATTCTAACGTATATCACAGTGGCCCCGTGTGGCTATCCTGCGATAACCTTGGGATTTATGGTCTACCCCTCTGCACCCACTGTATAAAGTGGGCATGTACACATGCCACCAAATTTTACTGCGTAGGTCAACGAATAGCAACTCTTTGAACTTAACCACTAACATCCTGGTGAAGTGTAACTCATTAACTTTGCCGCTTGAACGTAGACTACGAGCTTGTCAAAACAGTATGTTATGGAGTGAAGAAATTCGATACAAGTAAAACTCCAACGGTTCTCCCTTTCGGGCCGAGGTGGACAGCTGTTGTCGTTCACCTTTTAGAAACGAGCGGTACACGCGCATGAATATGAATGCATACGCAAAGGAACAGCATTTTCCTCAGACACGAACTGAGCCTTTGCGTTAATTCCTCACGGTTCCGTTGAATGTAGTACTCAACATAACAGAAAAAAAATAAGAAAAAGTACCGAGGAAACCTTACCTGTTGCCAGCGTTCCTTGCGCATGGGGTCCCCGTTGATGGTCTGAACAAGGCGGTGTATCTGCTGTATAACACCCTGGTAGTAGACTATGGCCGACTCGTAGTTGCCCAACAGCGCGCATTCTCGGCCCATGCGCGTGTTCTGACAAATATCCGCAACGCTGATGTTCATGTCGGCCTGGAAAACGCAGAAAGCGTACCGTGAGCTGAGGCGCTCGAAGAAAGTGTTCACGACAGCTGCTTTAGCACAAGTGACACATTCCTGTGAGCAATACCTAGCTCAAGCTGCTGCTTTCGCTTGCTTTGTTACATTGAACACCACAGAAAATACGAGCGAAAACCTTGCGAGACTAGAGCTGCGAATGCGTAACAGCAGACAGTAGCAAGTCAGCAGACACAAAAAAGTTATTCAACAAGGGTTGCGACAAGAAGTGGGTCAGTCGCACCTGCTTCAAAAGGCTCCAATAGCCGAGGTTACTGAATAAAAGAGCACTACGTAGCGTCGGAAGAAAGACTGCAGAAGACTGATGACTTCACAGAGTGCCAAAACAGTGCAACGAGAGTAATAGTTTAAAAACAATGGCTTCGAGAAGAAGACCGAATAACGGGATTTCTACGACCACGCACCTTCGCATCGCCTCCAGGCAATTATACGATGCGCTCAAGATATCCTAGCAGTAGGACCGCCGTTAAAACGACCGGCAAGTTTTTGATTTATCTCACAGCTGCGAAGCAGACAGCACCAACGCCTTCCACCACTGCACGACACCACCACCACGAAAAACCAAAACGGACCTCGGCTACAGCGAACTTCCCTTATGATGTAGCTTTCCTAGCCAAGCCACATATGAAGCCTCAGGCCTATCCTGATGCACAGTTGGCGCGCAAAAGGCAGTCTACGTTTTGAAGATTTTGCCGTCTGAGAGCGCTAGCTCCCCCAAAAATTTAGAAAGTAGGTATTAGTAGAGCTCCAACACTAAATTCTGAATACATGCTGCAACACTGATAATATTTTTTATTGCTTTGGAGTGATAATTAAAGCAATAAAGCCATTAACGCGCGTTTTCAGAGTCAGCGCAAAGGGCGCAAAGCCGCAAAGGATAATGGGAAAGTCGTCTGCTATGGCTACTTTCGGTTCCAACTGTTCCACATTTTCCCCCTGCTCGCTTGATTCATGTCAGTCGCTGTGTTAATATCGTTTGTTCTGCTAATTTATTTGCGCTGCAACATCGGTGATTGTACTGCATGATTACAAGAACAACGTGACATCGACTCTGCTCTGGCTCGTAAGGGTGTTTTCACACGAAATGCAACCAAAGTTATGTAATTAGCACGAGGCTTTCTACATGTATGCAATCCGATGTGTTGAAACGCGCTGTGCGCGCAGTGGCATGTGGCATGTATGGGTCGTTTGCTAGCTTATTGGCAGCCTTTACACGTTAGAGAAAACACATCAATCGCCTGCTAAACGCCTCTATCGAAATTTCGGGTCAGTAGCCGAGCGCCATAACCACTGAGACACCACGGCGTCCCCTTGGCTAGATGGGCTTTCGCATTAAGTGAGTCAAGGTTCTTATGTGGTGTCGTCCCCGGTAGTGACGCCACCCATGCATAGTCAATGTGGAGAGAGCGCAGCAAGTGATTCATGGCCAGCGAGGCAAACGCGGAGCACAGGATTTCGCGAACAAAAAGCGCTCTGCTCGATCTTCACCTCTGTAGCGGAACCGACGGCCAACGCTAAGGCTAAATAAATTCGTATTTATTGAAAAGGTTCGACGCTTAATGCATTGATATAATACAGAACTGGAGACACGAACGACGGCAGGGGCACAAATATGGGAAACTAAACGCGTCCAAGACACTGCCAGAAGAGCTCAAGGGTGTGTTTTGCTTCCAGTAGTAATAGGCGATGTGCTGCTGATCTCGGATGAGATCAAGGGTGGGATTTGCTTCCTGTAGTAATAGGCGATGTGCTGCTGATCTCTGATGAGCTCAAGGGTGGGATTTGCTTCCTGAAGTAATAGGCGATGTGCTGCTGATCTCTGATGAGCTCAAGGGTGGGATTTGCTTCCTGTAGTAATAGGCGATGTGCTGCTGATCTCTGATGAGCTCAAGGGTGTGTTTTGCTTCCTGTAGTAATAGGCGATGTGCTGCTGATCTCTGGCAGCACGACGTTTAACACAGTCATGATGGCAAGAAGATCCAAGCATAAGGCGCATACGATTTCTGCTTCAAGAAAATAATTCTGCAAGTTGAGGTGATCCAAAGGGCAGTTTGGCGAGAGTGCAGTGGCAATCTGTGTTGCTCCTTTGCTATCAAAACTACAGTTTACCAGCGAAAGCGTTTGAAATCCAATCACAAATTACGCCAATGCCTCTCCCGTCGTGTCATTAATGGATGTTTCTTCAGGTACCAGGCTCTGAAAGGATTCAAACCCTCCTGGTGCCGCAAACAGATCTGTAAAACGGTGAAGACAAACTCTCAGTCTCGTAAGTGCTTGCAGCTCATGCCAACTTCGCACAGACGCGCCAAGGAGAGCTGCCTGAACCTGTTGTTCCTGAAGTCCTGTGCCATGGCGTCGTTGACGGAAATTTGCCCTGGATGGTCAAGTCCTGCAGGGAGGAGCCTGCAGGAGGAGGGAGTCGGCATACTCCGGAGACAGCTAGTTTCCGACGAGCTTAGCGATATGCAGAGTTGGTGCGTTTCTTCTGAGCCCTTTGGCCACATTGGGTGCGAGGACATCACTGACGTTAGCGTTCGTGAGGTCGAGGTGACGCAGACACTGCAGCGGGCCAAAGGCTTGGAGAAAATCGGTGCCAGGATCAAGCTTGCTGCGGGGATATAGCACGACGCGTTGTAGGTTTGGCGCCGGTCCAACGATGACAGACGACACGGAGGACAGCCGGTTCAAGTGCGTTCGGTCGTGCACCCAGACCTCGTGGACGCACTGGTGCTGTCTGGGCAGGCAAGCCACCAGGAAAGCGTCGTCGTTGTAAATGCCGTCCCCACGGTACCTGGTCCCGTAGTTATCTCGGTCGCAGTAGGAGCGCACACTCAGCTCGCCCGGCTCAATCTCCAACAGCCTTGTCACTCGCAAATCTGCGTTCCAGGAGGCTGGCTGGTCGACGAGCCAGCACGGGGAGCAGGAGCGTTCGGTGCTAAGGCCACGTAGCAAGCGTCCGAGGCTCCAGGGCCACGTGTAACGGCCCTCTTCGCTATCCATGCTGGTATCCAGGGTTCAGCTGGTCTTGAAAGATCCTGTCGGTGCCGTGATATGAGATGATCAGGTCAATTTCTTCCAGAGCGACTTACGCCGCACTTGAACGAAGCGTTGGTACTCACTATATCACGCGCAAAGCGTGCGAGGCGACTCTGGGAACGAGAGCGCTTGCTTCTTGCCGTAATTTCCTATCTCGAGATGCGTCCACAGTCTTTGATCAATCCTGGAGGCGTTCTCCGAAGGCAGATCCTTGGAAGCAGCAGCCAAGACAACCAAGACTAGCATGCTTTCGAACACGAGATGCACGAGAGCTTTCGCCGTCAGATTACGGCTTCGTCTTTGTCGATGCTCCGTTTCATGCATAGCAGGCAACGCTGCCAAAGCTAGCGCGTCTGTTCACGCAGGCTACGTCCGCGACTAAAACGTAGTTCGCCATACAACCACAGTGATCACTGACATATTTCGTTGCGGTAAAT